>NC_134710.1:91583472-91718472 GCF_043290135.1 Rhipicephalus microplus | reverse complement strand
CTAATCATACGAAGCCACGGCATGGACAAAACCACCGACGAGCACCACAACACAGGCAATGCTGCCTGCCAGACACGTGATATTTTCGACAGCTCCCCACGATCGCAGTGGCGCCAGGTTCAATGTGACGAAGAGGGTCACAGATAACTGACGGAATATAGGCAACGAGGTGAAAGATGATATAACCGTGAGTCCACTCCCAAGGAACATGCTTCCGGTCTTCAATGTGTGCAAGAAGAATCCTGGAGTCCCGGCTCTGCTTCTCGAGGCCAAGTGCGCTTTTGTCGATGCTGCTCAGGCGGCTGGCGAAGAGGCCTACTCGGCCGTAATCATTGAACCTCGTGGCATCATGCGAGAAGCACCTTTCATATACAAGGTGTCGCAAATATCACGCTACAAGAGTTTAAAAAGGAGAAATGTCGTTACGCCAAACACACCCAGGGTACATTGTTCCCAGTATACTGTAGTGGCCACTAATAATTTTTGTTAATAAAGTTTAGGTATTTATTCTAGTTATGTTTCTAACTCGACAAGTACTCAACTAATCACTAAAATGTCAGTGAGGCATATTCAGTCATTATCAGATGGCATCTAATGACGCTATTTGCGACAGCGTACTAATTCAATGCTCACCTTTTTTTTTTTGTTAATGAACCTTATGGGGGGGGGGGGGGCGTAGTAAAGTGTTATTTTTCATATTTCGTGCGCTTTCTGTATAAGCCGGGAAAATGAGCACTTAATTAGTACACTCCTAAAGATATCGAATTTATATGTCCTTTCAACATGCCTACATATGCCTCACTGAGATCTTAATGATTAGGAAAACATTTCTCTCGTTAGAAACATAATTAGAAGTGAGAAAAAAACTAGCCCTCATGAACGAGAAAATGAGTAGTTGCTACTACAGTGTACTGAGAATAATATATGTGTGCTTCACGTAATGACGTTCCTTGTTTTTTTTTTAATTGTGATCCGTGATATTTGAGACAACCTGTATACTTCTGATACTGGAGTTACTCACTACGTGGCTATAGCTCTGGCCCAATGAGATCGAATTCTATATTTAGAAAAGCCAATAAATAAACAAATAAATAAATATATTCTCATCGGAGGCGTGAAGACCGTGATTGCTGCCTCGAATCACAGGTATTATGGCTCTCAGATCTCTATTTAGTTTTAATGTTTGTGTTATGCATTTGAGTATCCAGGAGACCTAGTGAACAAAATTTAATAAAACACACTCGTCTCACACAACTACGAATTTTGATGCTTACCGAAAAAGCTTACTTTTATCATGTTTCTCGCTGAACAAAATTCAACGACATTGCACAAGTACAGTGCCTATAGCGGGGAGGAAGTGTGGAGCAGGGCGGCCTTCCTTATTTCTCTTTCTGCCTCTCTTTCTCTTTGCCTTTTCTGTTTAGTTTGTTTTTATGCTTGTTTATTTTTGTGACCGCTTTTTTCTCTATCCTTTTCTTACTAATTCTCACTCTTCTTAAATTTCTTTCTCTACTTCCCTTTCTCTCTCTCTCTCTTTCAATCTGTATTTATCAATGTTTCTTTCTTTTTTCTATCCTTTTATCTTTGTGTACTCGCTATCTCGTTCATCAGAGTCATTGCATCCTACGCCAGAAAAATCAGCGCGTGTTTAGGAGATAAAAAGGATGAATAGAAAGACGAGGTCGAAGAGAGCGCAGGCTGGTTCGCGATGATGAATTTCTGTCGGCTGTGCCACGCATGACGTAAGGCTTAACAGCTTCGAGGTAAAAAAAAAAAGAATCAGTTTATTACCCTTAAAGGCGAAGCAATCAATATGACAGCAGCAAATTGAAACGTCATACACAGTAAAGCTACCAGCAAGCTCCTTCAGCCTCCGGTCTGGCGTGACTCAACAACACTTTGGTGTAAGGAAACGCAGTTGCCACAAAGAGAGAAGCAACCTTCGCGCTACCTATCGCTTCAACCAAGCTGAGGGGCGAGAACAGAGCATGTACAAAGTTATAAGCCACCTGTTGATCTCCCTTGATATACGCCATGCGCGACCGCGCCAGGTTGATAAAGGTATGCTGTTCTTGCCGGAGCCACAGATCCCCGCCAACTGCGGGACCACACCTCGAAATTCTTTCGCGCTACGGAAGACGACCGGTGCCTTTGCTCCTCGCTTGGGCAGCATTCATCGCCTGCATTCGCACGCTTTCACTCGCTTTATGCGAAACCTCACAACGATGGCGACGTCGACGGCAAAACTGCGTCAGGAGTGCCTGTATCATTGGTAAGGCAGTAATATGCCTTTTCAACGAAAAGGATGCCGGCTGCACAAGTAACTATTGTCGAGGCTACGTGCCAGCATTTGTTTCTCTTGACAGGTGCATAACATCCGCTGCTGGGGCTGCTTTAGTCAGGAAAGAAAGTCGTATTGGATTCTAATCATATCTCAGAACATTAACTCAAGCCAAGTGCACAACTGCGTAAATGAGCCCTCTTCATCTTGTACGAGAGGCAACATTTTGTGACTCTCGACTTCATTAATGCTATACAGGTCACCCTTTGTCTTTGGAAGTGCCCGTACGGCCACTGTCATGGCTCGAATATGCGTAGGCGATAAGAAATTGATGAGAAGATTAACAACTGCATTGTTAGCCAATACAGAGAACTTCCTGAGTACACCATTGAACTTGTTATTCAATAACGTGTAGTTGACCTATTAGTGAATTTCGTGTATTGTTTCCTCTGTTCGTTAGATCCATCTTAAAGCAAGCTGCGGACACTAAAGCTGACAGGTGTGTCGTGGAAGGAGTGGATGTGTTGTTAGGAAGCAAGAAGCCTGCGACTATTTTTCCAGACAGGCGAGTGTTTTTTTTTTTCTCCTGCTTAATTCGAAGATATCTCGCGGCTCAATTCACTTTGAATTAACGAGGTTTTAGTGTAAGTTGGAGCACGAAGGATGTGTACTTGTTTCTTTAACAGAATTAGCATGTAATTTAACCAGTCAGATCCGGTCACGGGCTGTCTAGTTCGAATCGCTGATCGAGAGGCACGATTTACAGCGCACTGAGATCTCGGCGTGTGGCTGATAGTGCGACGGGAAGCACGAGTAATCAGTAATCACCCTATTTCATTCAAATTTCCGAGGTCTCTTTCTTTAAACGTGTGCACGTTTTTGTGTGTATCAAATGATCGGCCAACGAACGTAACAAATTGCCACAAAAAGACTACTCAGTATACAGAGACCTCGCATTAGAAATAATATGCCCAGAACTTTTTTATATTGTGTTCCTTTTATTACAAGGACAATTGTTCCATAAATAATCACAGAACGGCGCCACGTAGCAAGACGATAAGACTAAAGAGCACACGAAACACAAACGCCGAACTCAACACTGAACTTTCATTCACATTCACAGAAAGCATATATATATATATATATATATATATATATATATATATATATATATATATATATATATATATATATATATATATATTTGCACAGATACGCGGACTGAGGACAATGAATTTCAACATGTTTTTCAAAATGTTATGAATCCTACACTGCCTTTGTGCAGAACAGAAAGCACACATAATATCACGCCAAAACGATTTGAGAATATCAGTATATTAATAATAATAATTAGTAATAACAAAAATAATAATTTCATATGAACAAATACTGTGCGTTTCACCATAATGGTACCTCTGATGTATAGCACCGGGGCAATGATCCAATAACGAGGGGCAACTGACACGTGTATCTAATGGCCACAGTGACGTAGCCACGAGCATAACGCGGCGAAAAGTGGACGCCAAGTGAGTGCATTCGACCCGCCGGTCAGGCAGACTGCTGGATCGCCGCTTCGCCGTTTTCCACAGCGCGTCCAGGGACGACCGACTCGGCACCCTCGATCGGCTGAGGCTGTTGGATGCGCTGCAACTGCACGCCACGCGGTCCAAGGTCGACGGGGCGCTCCACGAGTACTACAGTACCGGGTACGCACAGTTCAAGTACGCTGAGTGCGAAAATTTTGGCGAGGCTTCGGCGATGAAAGGGGAGCGCTTGTTACGGCAGGTGCAGCCGAGGGAGCAGCGTCCACCAACCGACAAGCCCGAGACAACCACGGACCTCGCTGCACAACCCAAGGCGCCTTCGACTGCGGCTGATGCCGATACGGGCGAATGGGAAAAGAGCTACCCCGTTGACGTGGGGTCACTTCGCATCTGTGGAATGAACGAAACCATCGTGAATGCTGCCACGTCGCTCCTGCAGACCTTCTTTACCAACGCGAGTGTGAACCCGTTTCGCCACGCAAACCGAAGACCGTCGTGTGCCGTCTGAGCCGGCTGACACACTCGCGGGAAAAAAGGTGGCTCAGCCAATCAATAGCATCTCGTGGCTTGGCGACGCGGTGGACGCACTTAGCGTACGAAATACTTCTGACACACCAGGCATCACCAATGCATCTGAGAATATGGGATTTGCTCGTCTAGGATGCCAAACAAGATGCACCAGCTCTGGCGAACAAGTACCTCTGACTGACTACAAGTCTTGGACCAGTAACGACAAACCTGACCGAGCCAAGTGTTTTGACAGACCAAGAAATTCGCCCCAAATCCCAGTACGTGTTGATAAGAAGCGGGTGTTTTCGACCTTCTGCAAGACAATGGGCACTGCCAGCAAACTCGGCCCACCCGAGCCCTTCAAGGGCCTTGGGAATCCTATTGATTTAATATGATTATTAATATCACTTATGCTATTCTATTAATATTGCTGTTATTACGTATCGATATAGATATCATTATTATCATTTATATACCAATATCATTATATCGTTATGGCGTCATACTATGTTCTTTCTGTTCTTCGCTATTGCAGTATAGGATTAATAACGTTTTGAAAAACGTGTTGAAATGCATTGTGTATATTCGTACCTCAACCAACAATAAAAATTTATTTTCTTTCATTCACCTGCCATTTTTCAAGTCGTCATTCATTCAAACTGTGGTATTACGGCATGTCTGAAAATCTGAGTTTAACAAAGAGTGCATTGTCCCTTATATATTAAAAAAAAAAACTTCCCGCTTTTTTGTACCATTCGTCAAAACGGGATATGACAAAGCTATAAGAAAAGTCTACGTTCCTTCTGTTTTTAATGACCTCCCCGACAGTGTTTTGTTTGTAACGACGAAACTCAATTTACAAAGTGTCCTAAAATCCCTTTATTGCTCCACTATCATCGCAACACTATTTTTGTACCCTCTTTCATGCGGGTATAACATGTTGAAAGATTGCTCAATTCTTATCTTAACATTCTCCTGTTCAGGTAGTATTCCTTCGGCTAGTTTTATCCTTGCATTTCATTGTGTTCAGGTATAGTGCAAAAGATTCATCATTCATTTCATTCGTGGAGTGTAACGTCCCAAAACCACGATAGGATTATGAGAGGTGCCGAAGTGAAGGGCTCCGAAAATTTCGATCACCTGGTATTCTGTAATGTGCGCCGCCTTAATCTAAGCACATGGGCCTACAGCATTTTCGCCTCCGTCGAAAATGCCGCCGCAGCCGCGATTCGATCCCGTAACGTGTTGTGTAAAAGAGTTACATGTTTTCTTTTCCTTATCATTTTACGTTGCAAGCTCTCTAATGTTAAATTATGTCATCTGTCGTTTGACGATATGCTGGCCCTAGTCATCCAAGCCACCGTCTGGCTTCGACAGGCCTGTTATCTGTGTTGTACTCAAGATGACAATAAAGATCATAATATCCTTTTTATATGCACCTTGTATCGGCCGCGCAAAATTTTCCACAAGTGTTAAGCAACCGGGTCAAAAAAAAAAGGAGGGACGCGACATGGGGTAATAGAGAAATGAAAACGACACCTACGCAGGTGTTTATAAGTCGAATTATTAAGGTTCAAGGCTTTTATACGCCTTGCTTACGCGTTCGTCTTTTAATGTGGAAATGTGGAAAGCTTTGCCACGTGGTTGTGAAATGTCAATGCGTTCTTATGGAGGGACAGCAGTGTCAATAAAGCCTAGACTGCAACCGCACGAAAGAGTAATTTAATTACTTGCCAAACAGTATGACGTGGGGCTTGAAGAGGAGAGCGAAATATCGGTGCTGTTCCTGCCTTCATCATCATCATCATCATCATCATCATCATCATTAGCCTGACTACGTCCACTGCAGAAAAAAGGCCTCTCCCATGTTCCGCCAGTTAGTCCTGTGCTTGCTGCTGCCAATTTATACCCGCAAACTTTTTAATCCCATCTGTCCACCTAACCTTCTGTCTCCCCCTAACCCGCTTCCCTTCTCTGCAAATCCAGTTAGTTACCCTTAATGACCAGCGAATATCCTGTCTACGCGCTACATGCCCGGTCCATGTCCATTTCCTCTTCTTTATTCCATCTATGATATCCTTGACCCCCGTTTGTCCCCTAATCCACTCTACTCTCTTCTTGTCTCTTAAGGTTACACCTACCATTTTTCTTTCCATTGCTGGCTGTGTCGTCCTCAATTTAAGCTGAACCCTCTTTGTAAGTCTCCAGGGTTCTGCTCCGTAGCTAAGTACCGGCAAGATACAGCTGTTATATACCTTCCTCTTGGGGGATAGTGGAAATCTACTTGTCATAATTTGAGAGTGCTTGCCGAATGTTCTTCACCCCATTCTTATTCTTCTAGTTACTTCAATCTCGTGGTTTGGCTCTGCGGTTATTGCCTGCCCTAAGTAGACATAGTCTTTTACAACTTGAAGTGCACTATTACCTATCTCGAAGCGCTGCTCTTTTCCGAGGTTGTTGAACATTACTATCGTTTTCTGCTGATTAATTTTAAGACCTACCTTTCTGCTCTCCTTGTCTAACTCCGTAATCATGAGTTGCAATTCGCCCCCTGAGTTACTCAGCAATGCAATGTCATCGGCGAAGCGCAGGTTACTAAGATACTCTCCATTAACTCTTATCCCTAACTGTTCCCATTCTGGGCTTCTGAAAACCTCGTGTAAGCACGCGGTAAATAGCATTGGGGAGATTGTGTCCCCCTGCCTCACACCCTTCTTGATTTGTGCTCTCTTTATGAAGCACTGTGGTAGCAGTTGATCCCCTGTAGATTTCTTCCGGAATGTTTATATATACTTCATCCACGCCCTGATTCCGCAGTGTCTGCATGACGGTTGATATTTCTACTCAATCAAACGTCTTTCTTAATCTATGAAGGCTATGTATAGTGGTTGATATTCTGAGCATTTCTCTATTACCTGATTGATAGTATGAATGTGGTCAATTGTTGAGTAGCCTGTTCGAAATCCTGCTTGTTCCTTTGGTTGATTGAATCCTAATGTTTTCTTTACTCTGTTAGCAATTGCCTTTGTAAATAGCTTGTTTACTACAAAGAGCAAGCTGAGTGGCCTGTAATTCTTCAAGTCCTTGTCATCTCCTTTCTTATGTATTAAGATGATGTTAGCGTTCTTCCAAGACTCTGGTACTCTTCCCGTCAGGAGACACCTCGTAAACAGGATGGCTAGTTTTTCTAACACAATCTGTCCTCCATCTTTCAGCAGATCTGCTGTTACCTGATCCTCACCAGCAGCTTTCCCTCTTTGCATGCTCTCCATGTTCCTGCCTTACGTTGATACAACTTCTCTGTCCAACATATCTTTCCCCACAATAAAAGGACCCTTTCCACAACACCTGGCCCACAAGGTAGATACGTATCGTAGTGCGTAGTTTGATAACCAGATTTCATTACAGGTGGCTCGCCTAATTTGTTAATGATGAATAGAGAAATCTCTCGAACCCCCCCCCCCCCCCCCATTTTTGTGGCGGTCTAATCCGCTTGTCATGCTTTGCTACTCGATAGATAATTCAACTATACTGCAAGTGAACGTCTCTGTCATGTGGCATTGACCCCTGCGAATTCTCTGTAAAGTGTCTACTGCAAATACAGTTGCATAGTACCCACAAATAATCATTTCGTGAAATATACAGTGAAGTAACCGCTACGCGTCTCTAAGGTAATATGCACACACACGTAGCTTTAAACTTTGTTTATGATGTGAATTTATTATTATTGTCATTATTATTATTATTATTATTATTATTATTATTATTATTATTATTATTATTATTATTATTATTATTATTATTATTATTATTATTATTATTATTATTATTATTATTCAAAATAAATGCTTTCGTTGCCACTATTGCTATCTATGAAAGATGTGGAGGCGAAAACTTTTCTTTCGATGCACAAACTTAAAAAAGGGAGCAATAGAGTGAAACTTTCTAGTTGAAGGAATACAAGACATTTTTTCATCATTTTTTTTTCGAGACCCAGCTGTCTCCATTGACATAAATAGTCGGGCAAACAAAGAGTATGTTGTCAAGCTTCAAATGAACGCCATAACAGCGTAAAATCATTGGGGCTAAAAATTTGTCCACGCTTTTGTTCATTTTTTTTTTCTTCAAGAAGCCGCGAGACGGGCCATACAGGGTTGTCGGGGTGGCGTTCGCGCTTGACCGGTGGCTCTCGCAGTCGGGTGACGACGTTCGCGGGTCGTGGCGAAATTTCCCTCTCTACAGACAACGCGGCGTGGTCCTAATTAAATCCGGCCAGCGGTGATTATGCAGAGCAGCCCGCCCACCCCGTTGCGTGTTAATGAAATGCGCGGGCGAGCGCAGCGCGCCTGCGCAGCGCGTGCGGACCGGAGCGCCACCGCGACGCTACGCCGTGCGGCGCACGCACTCACCCCCCGGCGATCGACGTGAAGAGTCGCGCCTGCGAGCGGCCAACTTCGCCCGACGATCGCGCGCACGTGTCGCCCGCTTCTCCCGAGGAGTCTGCCGCTCTCGGTGACACAGGCTGGCCTGTCACGGGCTCGCCCAGCAGCTGTGCCTCCAGACTTGCATCGCCGACGCCCCGGGCTCGGCACTCTCTTCGGCCGGCCTCTGAAGATACAGTGTGCGCGCGTGCAGCAGCCACTCCTCCGTCGTTTTGCGCAAGGCCATCCTCTTCGTCGACGCTGTGCAGTTTTGGTTTCGGTCTCGGCGCGCGTGCTCGCCTGGTCGACGGATTGTGACCCAAACAGAGCGCGTCTTTTTTGTCTGCCACGTGTACATTGGCGCCGGCGTGCCGGAACCTCGGCTGGACTAACCTCTCCCACGCTTCTTCTGACAGCCGGCCCGCGCCAGTTCTGTCCACGAGGCGTAAGTATAGCCGATCAGCTGTGGAGCCGTAACAGCGCATCTTTCTCTCTTCTTCTTTTTTCCCCTTTGTTGTTTTCTCGTTGTTTTTTTTAATATTTGCTCGCGAGTAATCCGAACGCTTGTCACCACGTCGTAGTTGCTTTGCGGAGAGAGAGCGACTCAGGTGTGTGGCGCGCGCAGTGTGACCTCGCCAAATGGCATCAAAAGCAAAACAGTCACCCTGTTTTGTTTGACTGCGGCGTTAAAAATGCGGCTCGTATAGCGCCGGAACAGGCTGTTTTTGTTCTCTACGCGCTGTGACGCGCCTAAACGACGAAAACAGCCTGTTCTCTTAGTTCCTGTCAAGCTCACTGTGTGGCTTTTATCGCGGTTGGACTAGCAAAAACAACGGTCATTCGACACTTTGTTGGATAATTTCAGAAAGCTCAGTGCAACGTGGACCGCAAGGCTTCTCATTTACTTGCGTGCTCGGGGTGTCAACAAGTTTCTATATTTGGCGCCCCACTCATGCCATGTAATCATTTCACGCGGTTCTGTAAGAACCAGTTTGACTGACACTCAATTACTAACACTCAGCTTGACTGCATCGTTATATCAATGATAACGCAGCACTGAATATAATCGATATTGTAACACTGAATAAATTAAAGTTCCACGTCTCTACGTAAATTCAGTGTCACTTTGTGTACAATTTGCGGCAAGGGTTCAAAGCAGCGCTGCCTTGAAAAAAACTGCTGTGCTACTTTCATGCACACATCTAGCGTTCGCCCGTGACTTCTTTTTTTTTTTTTTCGCGTTAATTCTGCACAGTTCTTTAGAGGTGTAGCTTCGTGTTCTACAGCGAAGTTCGGGAACATCCAACGCGAAATCACTGTACTCTGTTAACAGGAAGAAAATTCGTGGGGAAAAAAGGGAGTGGGGGAAGGGGTGTCAGTGGCATTGTGGAATACAGCTCTTCAGCAGTTCGAGCTCGTACTGATATCTTTCTTTTCTCCTTTTTTTTTCCTGTTATAGCGAGACAGCTAGGGCATCAGATCGTAAATATAACGCGAAAACACTCCTAAAGGAACGCAATCAACCAAAGTCTTCAAAAGAGCGCTTATATGGACTACGTGATCCGTCCAGTATCATGCTCAGGGACAACAAGCAGATGACAAATAGTCATACTTTGCTTAGAAGGAGCTGTAACGATGCGGCTGTATTGTCTCCAGTCCTTCCCTAACTTGACTGTTGTTACGGACGTTTGGACGTCGACTGAAGTTTTATAGGCTGCCTTTCTTTTTTTTTTTTCTCTAGACGAGATGAATAAAACTCAACATACCTCGCCTTTTTGTTGCTCTCGCGGGGCACCTGCGCTTCTTGCTTTTCGCACAGCTCTGCATTATTGAGAAGTCATTGTCTGCTTTCAAAGCTAAGGAATCGTCACTCTAAGATATCCGCATTAGAAAAAAAAAAAAGCCCATGGCGCGCCGACTTTCAGCGTTTCGTGAAAGTAAACACGCAGGCTACAATAAACAGAAACCTCTGTGCGGTAAAGTTTTCATAGGGCTCGGTGCGACGTGCGTTACTTGTAATAGGTACGTGATTGGAAGTGGATAAGTGAATTCTACGCTCACTAAACAATCTCTCGTGTGTGAAATACAAACGTGTTCGATAGGATTACGATGGGTTCTACGTTAAACCGAACGTTGTCACGAATTCGTGTCTTCATGGTTGTTTCAAGGACTTTTCCTTCTATTTTTCGTGTATTAGTTTTTGAAGAATGATTATATGTAAATATGGCGTACGCAGAAGGAGAAAATCTTACCGAATAACTCGTTTGTTGCATAGCGCTCTCACCAATCAACCTTCCAGCAAGTTTACACACCAGGCTGGTGTTGTGTACAAATTTGTTTCGTTTTCTTTCTGAAGCGCACGGAATAATTCCTATGGGGTGATAGTCTGGGCAGAGTTCGTTTTCTCCCGACGGCTTCAGTTTTGTAACTTTCTGCGTCTGACAAGCCAGTGGCTAGAACTGGCGAACTCTGGCCAGACCTCCCAAAGGCTGTATACAATCTACGGTACAATTCGAGCCACTGGGCCGATCAGTTCTGCTTCCTTTCGGCGCCTTGGTCCAAAGGCGCCGTATCCTGCACCGGAACAAATGTGAGCACACGCAGAATCCTCAACGTCTAGATTACGTGGACGGGCGCCTCATTTCATAAGACTTCACCTTCTATAATCGCTTGTGCCATTCGTATTGCGTTACAAAAGAAAAAGGAGACGACAGCTGTGCACAGCTCAGTGCTTCAACACAGCTCACTCGTCAGGCGAAAAAATAGGTCGTGTGTGCAAGCCCGCCGCAAGTTGTTTCGAGTTGCTTGCGTCGCCGCAGAGGGCCACGATTCTTGAACGCAGGCATGGTGGTGCAGCGTGCTCCCTCCAGGAGTCACTTGCACCTGTCAGATCATTTAGAAAACAAGCTCGAACCCTCTTCATCATCGCAGTAGGGATGATTCGTTTCGGTGCTGTTTCTCTCTCTCTCTCTCTTCCTTAAAGGCTACCAGTGGCATTGTCACAGAGACTTGCGTTTTCGCTCTCATTACCACGTTTAGTATTTCGTTGTTGGTAATTGAATTCACAGCTTGTGAACACTTTGATAGTGCTGTGTTTGCCAGTCATTGAAATCCGGCGTATACCAATAACGCCGAACCAAGAATGGTAGTTTGCCTCATCAGCTTCGTGAAGAAAACAGCGTCAGTCAACCAATCGCGACAGTCGACGGTATTGTCATTTGTCGAAGTCGTAGAGAGGTACGTATTCCTGCTTCGCGTGATTTTGCTGCTGCGGAGTTTCTTTTGCATTTCAAATTTTCAGTCGTTGTTTGAAAACGTGTGTGGTTGTCTGACTGCGCTGCATGTGTATCACCCGTTTTGTTGTCCGCTCTTTTTTTTCGTTCTTTCTTAAACGCACGTGCGAGACGTTTTTAATCACAGTGTCCTCACGCTTTCCGTGACCTGTTTTCTTCCGTGTTTTTAATCTTGGCAAGGTGAGCTTTGCAACGATCCTTTCTATGTTGTTATAGTTGTACATTGATGATTAGATCGGTGAAGGTTAGGTGCACATTTTCGATGGTCTCGCCTATGAAAACACGAGTAATCGTTAATTAAGCTTAGCGCTCTTATTACGTATGGGTTTTCCTGGCACTTCTTTAATTTAGTCGGTATCTGGGAAGGAAACATATTTATGGTACTTTCTTTTTTACTATCATTTGATATTTAAGTAGAGGACGATGACATCAGGGATGACCCTGGTTTTGTGATTAACAGCGTAGTAACTACTAAAGTATATAGACATATGGGATAAATAGTAACAAAATATAAATAGAACTTCGAAAGGAATTACATAGTCGTTGTAAATGTTCAACCGATCCGAAGAAACTTACCCATTGTGTACTTAACAACGAGCGTATGCCATTCGTTCGTAGTTATAATAATATATTGGGATTTACGGGCGGAAACTATAATATGATTAACGTGATTATCAAGCATGTCGTTGTGGAGCGCTCCGAAAGTTTTGACCACGTGTGCTCTTTAGCGTGCAATGACGTCGCGCAGTGCCTCTGTCATTTCGCCTCCATCGAAACGTGACTGCCCCGACCGGAGTCGAACCCGTGACCTTCGAGTCAACAGCCGAGAACCGAAATGCGGGGGACAGTCATTCGGAATTACTGTTATCATTATCGTAAGTCGATCGCATTCGCTAATGTCATTGTCATAGCGATCCACTGATTGCTTTTACGAATACTGTAAGAGCAGCTATACAAATATGGGCCATGGTGTACGATTGGTGTGATCTGCTGGGATGCAAAATTTCGGTTTTTGGCACAAACGCCGGGTGTTTTGTTGTTGAGCTCCATATATATGCCTCTACTACATCGCAGGTTCAGTTACAATGAGCACCCCAATTCTCTCGCAGCGTTGCATTCCACGGCTGATGATGTTCACTCGTTATAGCGCTATCTATATTCCAGCGACTACGGTGCATGTCGTGCATGTATGCCAAGCTTAAACGCTGCCTTACAGATTGTGAACGCAGGTTTAAGGATAGTTTGATACATGTGGTATTAGGGCGGCTCTAAAGAACGATAGATCACATACACCGCTCGTTTTCGCGAGTGCGCTTATACGTTCGAAATCAAGCGGCTGTGTAATTTTTCATTACTCTTTAGCAAATGTCATCGTCAACTAATGCGTGGCGGCTAATAGAAAAAACAAAAACAAAACAAAAGCCAAACGACCATTTAAAATGTTCGATGTCGACTGTTTTAATGACAAAGCGTACAGTGTGACGTGTTCGCCATAAATAATATCCGAAGTTCGTGAGGCCACAACGAGCGTCGTTGTTAATACCTCGATCAGAGACGATAAAGGCGAACGCCTAACTCTCGCTTTGCGCTGAATAATTAAAATTTTGTCGTCTTCTTAATTCTCGTGATACACTGATGGAAAAGACTTGAGTGTGGTGTATACTTGCCTGATTGTGACGCAAGAACCTTGCATGTGAGTGCATGGTATCACTGCTGCTTGTGAATATGCCAAATGGGAGCTCGGCTGCGTGAGCTTAGGCTATGTGCTTTAGACAGGCTGCCCGCTTGGCGTCTAGCTAGTGAAGTTGCTATGCAAGTTGAAGAGATCTTCATAATGTCTTCAGCAAACTTAACGAGCAGCCTTTACGGAAGAAAACATCTTGGTGGACTGCACCTGACGAACCCTTCTGATATATACGTGGCTGCAGCTGACTCAAGTGCTCGTCTGCAGCTAGCTATACGCTGAACTATGACATGCATGTGAATGGCGAACCAAATGGACTCATTCTTTCTGCGTCACTCTTTTGCCGCCTTTCTCTCACCATGTGTAGGGTAGCAAACTGACAAGTGTCTGGTTAACCTCCCTGTTTTATGCCTTTCCTCTATTCTCTCTCTCTCTTTGTCTCTCAACACACACACACACACACACACACACACACACACACACACACACACACACACACACACACACACACTTTCTGTATTTAGTTAGGGTTCTAACAAGTCGTCCGTGCGATAGATGTTAACGTGAGACAAGACATCGTTAAAGAAATTACTCAAGAAGCCCACCGTAACCATATCCGACAACAGTGGCGCACTTTTCTTGAGAGTATTTACCACAATATCACTCTATTTTAACACCCCTTGACAAAAAAAAAACCGCTTCAGACTAGAAAAGTATTATTTGAAGGTCTACTAGAGTCAAAGTAAAGCCTATAGGCATCATCATATTTTATTTCGTGCTGCAAATTAGTACCATGACGCGATTGTGATGTCAAGTATATCGTCTGGTCAACCTCCCTTTGCTGTTTGCTTTAATTGCTTCCATCTGTATCATTATATTAAGTTGTTTTTCTATATGGTGCAAGAAATGCACAAAGACTGACACGTTCGACATATGCTTTCGTTGGTATGCAGTGCAGCGTTTATTTCTTATAAGGTGATTTCAAGATTTTCGACGTCCTCGCAAGCCTGTACAAAAGTTTCTCAGTGACATGGCCAGTCATCTTACCACTCTTGTGTTCAATGCTGCCTTAACAAGTATCTTTCTACACTACTAGCGCCCATTAAGCTATGCTGTTTCTTACGTTACAAGTTAAGCTTAATTGGATGAAGACTGGTTAAACGCTAAGTTCATTGATGGGGCATAACGGCCCAAAAAAACTGGGGATAAAAGAGACGCAATGGTGGAGAGCTCAGAGTATTTATACTATCTGGTGTTCTTCAATGTGCACTTAAATCATGCAGTACACGGATCTCAAGCAATGCGTCTCCCTCGAAATGTGACCGCCGCGGCGTGGACAAACAACGCAACCACTAAGCCACCGCAGAAGCCTGCTTAACCCTTCGGCACCCTTCAGCAGCCATTGCCAAAGTGAAATGCACAAGGGGTCAATAGAAGTCTGAATTGCACTCTAGCCACTGTGGTGGTGCACACCAAACGTGTATTATTTTTATTTCAACGATAGCGCTCTAACTGAGTTTTAAAAAAAAATTACTCAATCTTGTGGCTTCGTATTCTTGAAATATCCCGAATATACCTGCATATTAGCTCACTTCTACACGGCAAATTTGGCCTTTTGTAATTTTTCATTATTTTTGCTCACACACTTGCCTGCCCACACTACTTGGCAACCCTGTACGAAAGCTTAAGACGCAAGAATGCCATATTTTTGGTATTCAGTGTCGCCTTTTCTGCGTTAGTGCTAAAGCGATCTGCATTGAATTATTCAGCTTCAAAATTGCGAGAGATTCAAGGGTCCTACGCGCTTGCTTGCCGCCTCATGGCTGCATACTATGAGTAGCACTACAATAGAATTAGTGAACGGGTCAATCATTCCTCATGATCTGTTTGGGGTAACCGAGGGATGTATATACTGAATTTAAAGAGAGAGGAAAAAAAAAAACAGTCGGAGATGTTGACAGACAGCTAATGCGCTATCGTCTTACTCTTTGATTCGCGTTAGTAAGCGCGTCGAACAACCTCCGCACAATGAATTCGAACACTTATACAGCGAGGATTAGTTATCGCTCTTGAACGAGTTGAGATTTCAATTACATCCCTGTGACGACGCTGTTCGAGTTCATCGAAACCTAAGACTGGAGGAAAAGAAAATACAATTTTGGCGGTATGTATTGGTAGCACGACATCCTTCCTTCGGCGGAAAATGCCCTTTTGCTTGAAACACCTTCCAGTAATTTTCGCTACAAAACAAAAAAACACGTATCCGTGCACAACAAATACGCGGAAAAGAACATCCGGCGCAAGTATAGATGGCACCGGATGTTCTAGCGAAGCTGTTCAAAATTATTTGTGGGCAGAAAATAAACTGCGCTGCATAACACGCACATCTAACTTGCCGAATTTATGTGAGCCTATAGTGCAAAAATAAAATGTAGTTTTTGAAAGGTATATATGTATATTTAAATTTGGGTTGGAATTTTTCACTTCGCTGGAACCAGCGCTGGGCCATTGACTGCATTCACGATGCGATTGTTTGTGGGGCGAGCTATTTTCTGTGAACTATAGAAGGTTTCTGGGTCTTATCTGGTAGTAAACTATTGTCTAATACAGTGCTTCGTTATATTTCGTCATCCTAAGGTATAGCTTATCTGTCATAATTGTGCTCTCCGTATGAATACAATGAACGCAAACGATGCTTCAGCATGTTGTCACCATTCACCTGACTTGGAAAAGCTGTTATACTGTTTCCATGCTTTAGAGAGCATATCATGCTTAGTAATCTGTCTTCTGCTGTGTTGTCTGTGTGTGCAATCCGTTATATTTCTTGAATTCGTAACATGCATTTTCACTTTGTCAGTTGTTGGTGTGCAGAAACATGACGGTGAACGTATTGGTCGTCTTAATCTCTTTGTACTGCAAAATTTTTTCTTTTACTTTCATAAATTGTGGATTCTTGATCGTTGAGTATGCTGTTTCTACTGCTCCCTTACTTTTCTTTGCGTAAATTTTTCACTTCTCGTGAGAATATTCCCTGCACAAAAACGTTTCTGATATCTTGTCAATCCCTGTTGAATACTTAATTCTATCATGACATCTTTCATACGCTGTCTGGTTTGTGATGACGCAGAAAAGGAATGTCCAGCGCCATGACAAGCGCTGCTGGCTATTCGCTTTCTGCACCTTTGTGTGGCGTTGAACATAGTGGCTTACTTAAAAGGGCCCTGTGACACATTTCGAGCATGTCTTTTTTATCGGTTCTTCAGGTGCTGTGATGCGCCGATATCGTACCGCAAGGGGCAATGCCGAAATTGAAGCTGCTGTAATTTTAATTTGGGGGACAAGCTACCTTGATTTCGGACTACGGCGACACACATCGGCTATTCTTTTGTTACGGGCAGTTACGTCATGTTATGTGACGTGACGGTGAAAGCCGTTCGTTTTCGATTGGCTTGACGAGACAAATAGCGTACAATATTCATATGGTGGTAGCTAAGCCGTCCGAGTGAATGCTAAAAAGAGTGAAAACCCTTCTCATACTTTCTCGAAAAGAAATTATTTATGTTTCTAAACGATGTATTTCCAGAACAATGAGTCGGGGAACGCGGCTAAGGGACGCCAGCTGGTGTAAGTAAAGGTCGAAAGGCTTGCCGCGTGAGCCAAAAATGCGAGCCAAAAATGCGACATGAGGTGGACGCTGGCGTGGGAACGGCTGCTACCCAACGCACGTGGTTCGTCGTGAACATCTTAACGATTCTGTCAAAAAGAGCGGTAGCGAGGTACTGAGTGTAGGCCACTATGAACAGACATTTCCGTTATGTCTTTATGAGACGTGCGCGGAGATTGGAAGCGCTCTTTGACGTCAGTAGGCGAGTGAAATGCGAAACGGAACGCTCCTCGTCGTCGTCTGCTCGATTTTTGAACACTTAGGACTCATAGCTTTGCTTTTCGTGCACCGATTTGCATCATTGTTGTTGCATTTGTCTCAGCAATCATTGCTACACGCCTTCCGGTGAATAAGGCAGTCGAAAAAGTGTCGCTTGGCCCCTCTAACATCATTGTCTTTTATCGTCGCGTGCAGTAGATACGTCTCAGCAAGATGCATGCTATAGCATAGCTTAGTTATATTTGCTAGCGTTCCTTTGTGCTGTCTTTTTTAAATGTCTGCGCACGTAGGTAACAAACGAGCACAATGTTTTTTTTTTTTACTTTCGCGATGTGCTGGTAATTAGACTCATTAAAATGGCTTGCACTTTCTTTAAAACCTTCCAACATGGATCACATGTGCGTGTGCGTGCTTTTGTGAGAATCGTTTTTTGTTTTGCTTTTTTTTTTCACTTCTTATTTTTTGCGACTGATGTCACGGCCCCAATGCCTCCCTTTGATGTTGGCCGAAGTTTTTTGGAGGGGCATTGTTTTATTCTACTCACCTCAAACTAATTACTCTTAAAGGCAGGGGTAACGCTGTGACATTCCTTACTGTTCTATATGCTTGTTCTCTTACTGTTTCTCTTTTTATATTTTGTTTTCGGAGGACTGCAGAGGCTTGCTTTATTTGACAATCTTATAATCAGTGGTGCCATTCAGTATCGCAATGGTTCCGCAGTACTACTGCACGAACCGTGGCTTATAACCTTATTCGAGCTTCGCATGCAAATGGAAATGAAGGGACCTTTGACCTATGCTCTGGTTTTGCATGTATGGCCCAGCGCTGTGAAGGTGCAATTGAGAAGTTACGTGAAATCCATACCACACGACTTACATCGAGCGAACGCGTGCCACAAGTCCGCCAGGAACTATCAGTCCTAATCTTTTTGGGTGCATCAGTATTGACCTCTCTAAAGCGGCGCACGTTCTCTGCATTCATTGTCGTGAAGGCTCCGGCAAGCTTTCCTATGGCGTATCCCTATAAACGTAGGTCGAAGCTTCGGATTTATGCATTTATTGTACATTGCGAAAGTTAATTCTTTTTACAGCATATTTTTATTTTTCATTAGCCGTATATTCCAACTTGTAGGCGCACTATATGCTAGCTGCTTCAGTATGATCCGGGTTTCTATAGACGGCGGGGAGACTTGCGGAAAATATGCTGCAATTATGAGCGGAGAAGAAGAGTATATACAGTACTCATTTACCCAAGCAGCGTACATGCATCGTCGTACATTACGTACGCAAGCGCGACGCTGTCATGTACACTCTAAGCCAAAACGGAGCAACAGGGGTATAGGGGTTGCTCCTTTCAGGGAGCAATTGCATTGCCACTCCCATTACTCTCCTAAAAGGAGTAACTGCAGAGGGAGGAACCGTTGCTCTCCTTTCAGTTCCTCCTTCGGGGGATGAACAGTTACTCCCTCCAGTTCCTCCCTGACGACCAACAGTTACTCCCACCAGTTGCTCCCTGCCGACCAACCATTACTCCCACCAGTTGCTCTTCTAAGAGCAACAGTTACTCTTTACCGTTTCTCCCACGTGTTCGCAGTTACTCTCTGAAAACCAACTGCACATGCTTCCAGTTGCTCCTTGGGGAAATGAGTATTTATCTCGAGTATGCTTGTCACATGCTTAACACATGGCGAGAGCTCCTTGGAAGAGCACTGCTTGGGTGCTTCTAACACAAAAAGTGGACAATATTGAAAGGAAAATAAATGCTTTATTGTTCTTTTTATGAGGCGACGTGTGACCACACGTAAAAGTAGACTTCGCCACACCACAGCCAGCACTAAACAAACACCATAATACATCAAAGGTTTTCTGCGTCATCCGTGGAAAAACAATCTTGAATTTCTATCATTGGGCAGTCTGTGTCATCATTGGTGAGAGAAGGGCAACTTCTCCAATTCTGAAGAACTCAAGTTTCGCAGCTGGTGTTTCCATCAGGCTAGCGCAGCAGAACGTCACCGCAGGCATATGTGAAGCATCTCATTGCTGCAAGAAAAAAAAATAGAAGTGTGAGGTTAAACATGGCAGAATAAATTCATAACAATGAGTCACAAACACTGCAGCAGCGCTTACATTCTAGGATGTCTACTGCAAAACGAAATGTGAAAAAAAGGAAGGTTCGGCCAAACGTTACTTGGCAAGCCATATAAATGCTGATGTGGTAGACGCTCTTCACATGATGTCTCAGACAGCAATATTCTGGAAGAAAATGTGCAGCACCTCAACAAGGCATATTTGTAGCAGTTAAAGATACCCTTAGGTTCAGTTAACTTGTTTCCTATACACAGCTGAGTGACATTTCTATGAGCCCATTCACCAATGGGCATTCTAAATGAGGTCATGTGTGTGGCAAATAACACGTACTGTCCGCTCATGTTAAAATACATGTTAAAAGCTCGTGCACATAGTTGCTCTTGATTCTACTGTTCTATCATACGCTGCTGCGTCTTGAATTGTGCAATACCTGTAGGCACAAGCCAAGCATGCAAAACCTGCTTGAAAGCAACCATTTGCAGAGGCTACATGATAATCTTCAGTATATTTCTTTGTACCTGACGCAAACGGCTGGACAAAACTATAGACAAATAAATGTAGACCGTGCTACCTTCAAAAAATGCTTTAAATTTAGAAAACTAGGGTGCATTTGTTCACTCGGTTGACGAGTCACAGCCACGAGATATGTAAACGAAGCAATATATCTTAAGGCATGCACAGATATTCTGATTCTTTGTTTGACAGTGTCACAGATAGCTTGCCAATACATATATATTTGAGAGCAACAAGATGTGAAGCTTTTATTAGTTCAACGTCTTGTTGGTTCACAGCCAAACAGGTTACTGCTTGTTAGACAAATTGGAATAAGCACACCATGGTTTCCAAAAAAAAAAGCATTATTAGACGTTAGCTCCCGGTGTGAATGTCTGCCTATTTATTTTGTACTGCCTTCTACATGTGCCACAAAGACATTTGTTGAGGATGTGCTGCCAGTCAAGCCAAGATCGCATACTTGGTCAATGTGATGGAAATACAAACATTAGAAACACTGCCACCTCTAGTAAGAGCATAACACTTCAGTATCTTGGACTAGCAAAGAGGTGCACAAGAAAGTAAAGCCCACTCTTGCGGAACTTTGAACGCGAATATTTCAGAGTGGGGGAGGTCAACATGCTGTGGCACTTTTAAACCCACGAAACATCTGCAGAAAACAGGGTAAAGGCAAGTCAAGAAACGCTGTTATGAAGGCCTGCGCATGGACAGCTTTGTGAATCTAGGCCCAAGTGTTATGCTTTGTGCAAGCCAAAATCCATGTAAATAGGGAAAGCATACTTCTAGGAGTACCAGCGTAAACAAATCTTGCCAGTTGGCTTTTTAGTACAAACAGCAATCCCTGCAATGAAAACATAAACATTTTATCTTAACGGTAACAGTGTGAGCACACACACGGGCCAGCGGAGCCATGTCGAATTGTCAGTGCCAGTGTAACCATGTGGCATAATGAACTATTCTCTGGCCAACACATGCACAGTTTGCCCCTAAAAAGCGATGCTTTCATATACGTAGTACAAAAAGTCTGCACTTACCAAAATTCACTTGCTTTCTGTACTTTAGCATCGTTGGGAGCATCTTTATCTGCAGTATAACCAAATTTGTGTCATATCCCTGAAAAAAAAGTAAAAGACATGCATCAAATATTGTTTCATTTGGTAGCAGTGAAGTCAGGTTAAGAACAGCCAAGTGGGAATCAGCCTAATTATGTGCCAGCGGCAAATCCCAAACGGCGTTATTGAGGTTGTCGAAATTTTCGTCGATTGGTATTAACCTCGATATGTGACTTCAACGGCATGCCAAGTTTTCACAGCGCATAAAGATTTCATAATGCAGAATAATGACAGCGCTAACGAGAACATACAGCATTTATGATTGTCTTTTACAATATTCAGTTTTGCTAAGGTTTTGCATCACTAAAGAAATCTGAAAGATTTGGGTCATTCCTCCTCCAATTGTTCAGTCAATATGTAAACTGCTCGCTTGATGGTGCGCTTATAAAATAGTACGTTCAGCGCAGAGGTGAAGCAAGTGACGCAGTGATGTGGGCAGATTTTTTTTTTTTTAGGCGTGCGGGGAGGGGGGGGGGGGGGGTCCGCTTATCTGAATAGGCCGGGCAAGCGAATATGGTCGTCTATTTGGGCTCCCTACGCCCGGCCTAAAAAAATTCTGTGCGCAACCGCCTGGCTATGCCAGTGAAGTGATGCGACAATGATTTGTTCCCTTACTGATTTACATACACTTTACATCTCTAAAAAATGCGGCCCAAGGCCCCAACACTCAGCCGTTAACATTACATAAAGCCAATGGTAGAAAAGTGCCAGTATGAATGCAGCTACAACCCCGCCCCAATGTTTTTTCAAGCGAGGTAGTGTTGCGGAAATGAACTTTTAACTGCAAAAGTACACTGGCACTGCAGTGGTGACAGGGGAAGCAAGAGAGTATGCAGGCGGTAATAGAGGTAATTTAGTCCGATACGGCTAGCAATGGATACGGTGAATAAGAGCAAATCATTTCTCTTTCAATAGCGCAACCACTCAACAATGTATTGTAAGAGCATTAAATGTTGCTGCAAATGCCACTCACCTGCACGCTGATGCATGCACAGTCCTTTGTCCGACGAGCGAACAGGCTTGCAGATAGCTGAAGACGTCTTTACGATGTGTTTGTTCCACCCAGCAGCAAAATCCACAACTACTTCGCGCTCCATAAAGATAAATATACACTAACCTTCATCACGAATAAGTATAAACGCAAATCTGCGACACACACACACGATCAAAACATAGCTCGCAAGCTCACACGTCCATGTGGTCGCCAACCACAGACCATATGTAAATGAGTAAGTAGTGCGAACGCGAACCTAGTTGCGCCGAAAAAAAAAACGTCGAGCAGTGGCAGCACAGGCGTCAGCGCAATAATTTCAGTGTATTCTCCTAATACAATTATAAAAAAAAACTGAGGTACACTAAAACTTATAAATAAATATAAAAAGTTGAGTGTAATTTTTTATTTAGTGCTAGTCAACATAAACACTGAATAAAAATTACTTTGTAACTTACATCGTTTGCTACACTAGCGCCACACTTGTCGTGCGGGCGCAGATGGCGCAGATTTGTCATTCTGCCCTCAAACTACAAGGTGAAGCGTGCTACTAAGTGTATGGCTGATGAGAAGCGCGTCTGGGTCCGCTTTTTTTTTTTTTTTTTTTTCTCCGATATATCTGGGCGGGGGCTCCTTATGCACGTGTTTCGGTGCTTGATCGACTTTGACGCCCTTGCTTCGCGGACGAACGGCGTGTCTAGGCATTTTTTATCGTTGTTTTGCACGTGTTTCGGCGTTCGGTCCGCTTTGACGTGCCAACTCTCCATTCTGCTGCTGCGTGTGTTAGGTATTTGCCGTACTGTATTCTCAGGCCTTCTGTGTTCAGCCAGCGCTGCTATCTTATTATCTACGGATGCTAAAATAAATCACTGTTTTGGTTTGGTGAAGTTTGGCACACAGAACAAACAATAATCTGGCCCATGAATATCAATGTGGGCGGCATGCATATTTGTGTGCGGTGTCCTGCCGGGGAGTAACCGTTGCGTGACGAGAGCATTTACAGCGGTTCCTCCTTCCGTTGCTCCCTTACAAACTTAAGATGAATACAGTTGCTCCCCCATTCTCGAACAAGTCGGCCATCTTGTTCCGCTTGGTCTTTTCGGAGAGTAACAGTCGGTCTGAAGGAGTAAAAACAGCCGTTGCTCCCATTTTGGCCATTTTTGGCTTAGAGTGTACCCTGGTTGTCGACCAGGTTCTTCGTGGTTAAAATTTTTTAAAAATGAGTTTCATTCACAAAAGTACAAAAAAAAGGTGTTCACAACATTTGGACCAACAATATCTAAAAACGTTGACTTGAACACTTGGAGCAATAGCTCTTGTGAATCGTACCTACTTCAGAATTCAGAACGAGTAAGAATACTTCTACACGAACAAGTCTTACTTTATTAATTAACAGTTATCAATTTACGAAGGAAAAAATAATACAGGTGACTGGGCAAGAAGAAGTGTCGCAATCAAGGACAAACTTACTTTTATTTCCACACGCTCAGTGTTCCAAGATATATTGCCAAAGAATTTTAATCGTTCGTCGTAAATATTGCTGCGACAAAGAAGAGTGGCATTTGAGTTACTTCCCTGTCGGGTATTTGTAGGTGGGAAGTTATACATGGGACATGAAGCAAGGGCAGGTTCGTGCTTTTTATGCTGTGAACCAATCAAGATGTTCTATAGTTCTTTAGAGGCATCTCTGTATTTCAGTGATGGTGCGCATTGAAATGTTCTGGGTCAGTCTTCTGCAATCACGGTATTTATTTAGAGATATAAGCGCTTTATTTGTAGGCTCCGTTTACAGGAGAGGTCGTTCTGTTCTTTGCTATTTTGTCTTCCAGCCATTTCTGACTGTGCCGTTTCGCTTACCTCTTCGTGAGTTTCTGAGAATTCAAATAATTGTGTAAAACTGATGTAGGTGTTGGTTATAGGTGAAGAAAACTTAGCATTGAAGCTATGCGTGTCGTTACGCTCTGCAGACCTGCAAGCTTCTACAATATTAACAGTAAATTTTCATTGGTTACTTCTTGCCAGGAGTAAAGCAAAACGAGGACGAAAAACAGGGACACTTTGACAACCGATGTTGCGCAACGCAGTGTCCCTGTTTTGCGTCCTCGTTTCGTTCTATTCAGCGCAAAAAGTAACCGTAAAGAGCCACCAACTAGAATTCGTCGCTTCCTTGAAAGGTCAAAAACATAAGCGTCTTATCCTGGTGGGTGGTTGTCATGTTATCGTGGATCGTGAGAAAACATGAAAAAAGCAGTCACGTTAAAAGATTTTTGTATAGAACATCGCAATTATGCCATCTTAATGAAAAACAAATGAACCACGACAGAAATCGAACAGCGTTTATTTCACAATGACTGTCAACGCTAACGTGATTAGCTTTCAAGCAGTGAAATGAGACACGGTATAGCTTAGGGGATCTTTATTTTCAGTTCATCTTTCTCATTTTTACATTCCTTGGGGTTCGCGGACTCCACAAACAGAGTTTCACTAAACATGACCTCTCCACTGTAGCCACCCTGTTTCGCTGGTGTTGTGAAACTTGCGTACAGAATTTGAAATGAACCCAGTAAAATAGCACATAAGCGTCTTTTCTGTGTGAATAAAAATTCATAACCAGGAGACAAGAAGGCAAGTCCGCTTGTAGAAACGAAGACAACTGCACTTGTCAAAACGCCAGCTTCAGCACACACCCTCTGTGTAGAGTTTCTCCTCGCAAACGTCCGTATTCCCCTTTCTTCTGGCTTTTTTTTTTGTATGTGAAGGATCTTATGGTAGAGTTCAATCCGGTGTGCGGCGTGGCCATCCTTACTGCACATGCACGTCCCCTCCCCCTCTTTTTTTCCTTCCTATGCTCACCCCTTTTTCGCCTCGTATTGCCGAGGCAGGCAGAGTCTGCCACCCTACACTCGCCCCCCCTCTCCTATAGGCATCCTTCCTCGCGGCGTTTACACCACTATTGCGCATGCGCGTCCCCGCTTTTTCTCGCTCCTTTTCTACGCTCCCCCTCTCTCGCCTCGCAACGCCGACGCAGGCAGCGTCTGCTAGCTTGGTTGAAAAAGCTGATTGCGCGCTGCACAATCGTTTGCTGGCCACCCCGTACATATATAGGCACGGGATCTTGAACTCCAAGGTAGTGCCTGCGGCAGATTTCTCCTGTGCGTTGTTTTCCTGTGCGTTATTCGTTATTATTTTCCTGCGCGTTATTCACACAGTCTCTGTGTGAATACAGAGACTGTGGGTCTCTGTATTCAATCGAAATTTTCTGTCTCTCATTGCCCATTAGCAGCCATTGGCATGTTCCAGTAGGAAACACTAGTTCATCACCGCGTGCTTTGAGCCTCGCCAGGTTTCTCTCCTGTGCAATGTCACTGCCAGTGCCAGCGTTAGCACACGCTGCTTCGCATTCACACATGGTTCCCTTTAGCTGGAAATGGTGTAATTTATTGCTGTTTGGTTGTTTTACGCATGGGTCGACGAACTCACTCGTGACTCGACTCACTCCTACTCAGTCTGCTCATATCGAGCCGTGAGTGTGAGTTTCAGTGAGTCCGAGTGAGTCAGGCTGAAGAAAATGTTGGTGATTGTGAGTCCGAGTGAGTTCGGCTCAGGAAAGTTTTCTCGAGTCTGTGCTCGAGTCAGTCCAAAGCGCAAGATATATTTTTTGAGTGAGTCTGAGTGAGTTCCACTTTCTTTTGATGACTTGACGTCCTCTGTACTCATCCTCAGCATTACTATCTGCCTTCCCTAAGAAGTGTTGTTCACACACCTTTCAATATTTACTGATCAGAGGCGCGAATTCCGTAGGGGATGCCTTGACCCTCCTCCCCTACAAGTATTCCTAAAACGTTCTTTATAAAAAGTTTATGTTGTCATTTATTTAAAGAAAAATGTCTTTACTACTGATTTTCAAGCACTGTGAACTCTTATTTGAAGATACTATGTGAAACTGCTCGCCGATTACGTGAGATACTGGTGTTGAATAGCGTTTACACTATGGTCGAATGAGCTAATTCGAATTAAAGCTAACGGACTCATGAGTCGACTTACTCGAACTCACTCAGACTCGAATTGAGTCATTAGTCTGAATCCATGTGAGCCCTGTTTAAGAAAGTTTTCGTGGGTGTGAGTTCGATTGAGTACGGCTCAGGAAAATTTTCATGAGGCTGAGTTCGAGTGAGTTCAAAGCGTGAAATATATTTTATGGGTGAGTCAGAGTGACCTCCACAAGTTTGGCTCACCTATGGCTTTACGTGTTCAAAAATTTTAGTTTTCATTGTCAGGTTAGCGCTCATTTTCAGTTTTATGAGCAAATCGTCACCGTGCGACGTGACTCGCTTGAAGAAAATGAACAGCGTTTCGTTGCTACGAGTCAAGCTGGCCAGTGTGTTATCTGTTGGATCGCGAAGCGCTCGCCCATGATCTTACACGTATACGATCAAGCTGCTGTGTAGGGAGAACTGGGCATGTAACCGACCACAGGATGCGTAATTAACATTGTTCGTGGCTAGGCTGCCATTAACGATGGCGCACGTAAGTAGAGGAAGCAGGCCAAGTATGTCAATAGCATTAAAACATCATCGTGACAATACATCGTGCTGCAATCGAAGAACAGCGAGGGAACTTAGTTGTTCTATGCAGGCCATCCAAGCTGCTAATATTCAGAACTATATGTAGTAACTCGTTATTTAGTAATCACTGGAGCTATTCAAAACTTTCACTCCTACATTCTCATTCATGATCGAGCTTCTTTTACCTGTGTTACACTAGAAGCTTATTTACACATGCAAACTCATCACCACTGTCTGTAGTCATTAACTCTGAAGTTTGTGATATGTAAGTTTTTTTTCTATCGATACTGCCATGCATGTTCTTTCTTCGCCTTTTCTATTCCTTGCGTTTTTCTTTACTGATGCATTTAATTCTTGTGTGCTATGAGTATATCGTTTACACAGCATGCAAGTACATTTATAACGCGATGAGATGCGTCCCTTTATCACATGTTCTTTCTTTCCTTCTTTGTTTTCGCCCCGCCGCGGTGGTCTAGTGGCTAAGATACTCGGCTGCTGACCCGAAAGTCGCGGGATCGAATCCCGGCGGTGGCAGCTGCAATTTCGATGGAGGCGGAAAAGCTGTCGGCCCGTGGGCTCAGATTTGGGTGCATTTCAAAGATCCCCAGGTGGTCGAAATTTCTGGAGCCCTCCACTACGGCGTCTCTCAAAATCATATGGTGGTTTTGGGATGTTAAACTTCACATATCTATCAATCCTTCTTTATTTCCTTGTTAGCACTCTGACCCTACCCCTCACCCAGTGTAGAATGGCAAACCAAGGACAACCTGGTTATTGTCCCTCCTGCTGTTCCTTTTCCCTTCATATATATAAGAAAAAAAGTGTATACTTAAGGGCTCGTTTTTTCGTGTTTAACACAATATTAATGAGATCTAGCAGACAATAATGACATGGAAAGTATAGGGAAGTGCTCAGACCGAATTGATGTAAATGTCAAGAAAGAAAAGTGGGTGAAAAGATAACATGACATGGGCAGGAACTGAACCTGTGATATTAACTATATATATATATATATATATATATATATATATATATATATATATATATATATATATGTGTGTGTGTGTGTGTGTGTCTATGTTTATATATATATATATATATATATATATATATATATATATATATATATATATATATATATATATATATATATATATATATATATATCTTGTTCTTGCAGCTTTTTGCTTGCTACCTTGTTTTGTTTTTCACTGAACTGCACACAAACTGTGGCGGCTGATGAACTACAAAGATTCACTGTCTCTCTAAAGCACACATTCACCGTGACAGTCTCTTGAGTGACATTGATCAAATAGTTCGCTGTAGCATCTACGCCAAGGCAGGTAGATTTAATCTACCAGTATAGTTCTGCATCGCTTAATACTTAATGTATTTACAGCTTTTTCCTAGGTGTTTGAGATCAATTTGAACACTCATATTCGATCAGCATTTTGTTCATGCTCTGCGCCATATGCATCATTTGTCTTTGTTTCGCCACATCTATGCTAACGAAAAAAGGGGGGAAGGAAGGGGGGTTGGTTAGGTTCCTTCTTCAACAAATTGAGCAACTTGGAATTATTTACATTCTGAAAAATCTTGAAAAAAAAAGAGAAAAACTTACACGTTAATCCCGTTCAAGTCCCCTAAATCGTCCCAACATGTAGGTGAGGTGTTCGTGACCTGTCACAGTGTCACTTTCTATAAGTTAGCGATGCAACCATTGCAACGCTTATAAATTTAGCGCATCCCTTGTGTTCCACAGTAACCCATACTTGGAGGGCACTTGAAGCTCGCTTCTATGTAACCCCTAAATTGGCATCGCAGATTGATGTTACTCTCACAAAGACCTCCTCGCTCATAATGATTGCAGTGATTGTTGTACAATTCTGACAGACCGAATTTGCGTACGTCTTCCTTTGAATGCATGCGTCCTTTTGGTAATCGCACTTCGTATTATTGGTAGGAAAAACAAGTTTGTTTACTACTTTTATAGTTTATGACGTGGTAATTATGACGCCGAATGTTTTCCCGATACTTCAGTTTCAACGCTGATGTATCTCAAAAGCCGCCGATACAGTATGGCGATTCATGAATACAGTATGGCGATTCATGAAGGTGCCACTTCTGTACCTTTTGAACTATCAAGTCGATTACCTGACACTGCCTTACGATCAAACGTGCAGCTGTGAGATGTGGGTATTCGCGGTAAACGTGACTATGTGAGCAACTACATTTACCTTGACCCATATGTATTTGTTGTAGGCCCGTGTGCTCAGATTTGGGTGCACGTTAAAGAACCCCAGGTGGTCTAAATTTTCGGAGCCCTCCACTACGGCGTCTCTCATAATCAAAGCGTGGTTTTGGGACGTTAAACCCCACAAATCAATCAATTGACCCATATGTATTGTTCCTACTTTTTTTCTTTGTTACAACAGCTGGCACTGATCCGCTTACCCAATAGCCGCGAAAACATATTGTCACTTAGGACGCTGTAGAACGATGAACCAGGAACTCGCTTGCCTGCTAAACGGTATATATGTTCTGAAGCGATTTCGAACATGCAAGCTGCATATATACTTGTGTTTGCCTTGTCAACTGCTGAACCGCAGGTCGCGAAATCGAATAGCGGCCGCGGCGGCTGTATTTTCGATGGAGTCAAAAATGCTCGGACCCTCTCTACTTTGATATAGGTGCACGTTAAGGAACCGTCTCTCATCATCATATTGCGGTTTTGGGACGTTAAACCCCATCAGTTATTACTATTCTTTTTTGCGTATAAAGGGTGCACGTTAGGGAAAAGGTGCTCTACGTCTCGTAATGCAGCTAATATTTCTTTACCGAAAAAAAAAAAGTGTCATCCGAATCGAGCCTGTCCGTGACGCGATAAGACCAAGGATTACGTTTCACATGGGCCTAGTTGATGTCTCGGCAAGACAACGTGCATTGCTTTCTTTTTTTGATCGCCTACTTCCGTTATCACGCCTGGCTCGCGCGCACACCGGGCGTGTTAGAATGAACGACGGATGCGGTTTCGAGTTTCCCCCCCACTGTTCGCCGTCGTGCCATGCGCGCCGCCAGCCGCAGTCTTTGGCTCAGTTTATTTTGGGAGCCCTTGTAGCACCTTCCTCCTCTCAACCCTCTCCCACCGCTTCCCTTTCGGCCTCTTCGCCTCCTGTTCTTTATTCTTTCTCTCTCTTTCCTTTTAGGGGCTCTACTTTGACTCTTTTTCTTGTATTTTTTATATGCTTGAACTGCCAACAAAGGAAGCTATTCACTTCGTCTCTATAGGAGGATGCGTTGATAACAAGCACCACGGCTAACAGATTTTTTGACGCCGAAGTTGCTGTCGTGCCCGCTGTCCGCGTACCCCCGTTATTTTCACATCACCGCAGTCCGACTTGGGGTGATTTCGCACTTTTGCTTCTTTACGTACTGATTTCTATGAAGGGCTATACAGTTGTGCCTGTCTTTTGTTCCCTCTATACTTCCGCGTTCATCAAGATGTGTGTGTGTGTGTGTGTGTTGTGTGTGTGTGTGTGTGTGTGTGTGTGCGTGTGTGTGTGTGTGTGTGTGTGTGTGTTTTTGTGTGTGTGTGTGTGTGTGTGTGTTATGACGTTGGACTCAAGGTCACGGGTTCGATTCAAACCTCTACTACCACATTCCGATGAGAGCGAAGCGTAAATATGCTCGTAAGCTTAGGTTTGGATAGCACAGGACGACCCTCACGCGATCATATTTCATAAGTAGTCCACTGCCTGCCCCCGCACAAATCAAACATGTAAAAACTATTGTTAGGTAATTGCAGTTCACTAGTGTAAGTAGCTGTACTAACAAGGCTGTGATTGTCATGTTAATAAATTTACTGACTTTTCATTACATATCCGAAGGTTTTAGAGTCAGTCCCTGCAGGTGGCGAGATTTTTTTTCTTTCTCGTCTTGCCTCACAGCTCTACATTTTTATCACAAAGGCTCGGGTTTCCAAAACATTGAAGTACGCCTGAGCTTCGCCTTCAAGAGCAGAACTCGATTGCGTAATCGGGCCTCACGGGCATCACCTTCTGAATTTCTAGCCTGCTTCGGTGCATGCATCAATAGAGCCGCAAGGAAACAAACGACTCTACGCGTAACATTAGCGTTATAAGGTATCATTGAATGTCTACTGCAAGCTCAGTTGTAAGGTGTCCACTCTACCAACAACTTTGTTGTTGGTTCTGCTGCTGATGATGGTTAAATACGCCTGATAGTTTTGTAATGAACCGTGGTGTCTCTAAAGCAGCCACTCATTTCTCAGTTCACATCTGTTGACGCCTGGAACGATTCTATACCCATCTGCCACGCTATATATAATGCGTGGGACATTCATAAAACGTTTCTCCTCGGCAGTTTCAACAAATATCGTATCGCTGTGGCAGAACAGCTGTTTGCAACGCGCAGATGGCCTGGGTTTGATTGTCACTCGAATCCGAAAAATTTTACTGATGTGAAACATTTATTTGCGTACTGCAGGCACTTTGAACGTTTCTATCTATCTATCTATCTATCTATCTATCTATCTATCTATCTATCTATCTATCTATCTATCTATCTATCTATCTATCTATCTATCTATCTATCTATCTATCTATCTATCTATCTATCTATCTATCTATCTAACTATCTATCTATCTATCTATCTATCTATCTATCTATCTATCTATCTATCTATCGATCGATCGATCGATCGATCTACCTGGCCGCCTTGTTCTGGGTGGTGTCGTGATTGCCTCTTTTACTTGATGTATAACCTAAATTGGCATGGAAGGCTAAGAGACTTCTGGGAACATGACTGGCCGATCACGACACGGATAACGTGAAAATCATGTCGCGTGCATAGTCAAACCCTTTTCTTCAGACACGTGTGGCCCATACCCGTATACTATATACGGGCCCCGAATGACGTGGGTATGCACCGCAGGAGATTGACAGTTTATATTTATACTGGAGCGGCGAGGACAGGCATAATTACCCTAAATGTAATGGTGTTAGGAGAAAGTGACGTGGGCAGCGTATACTCGACGAATGCAAAGATAAAACAAGATCTGGATCTCAGCAGGAATTGAACTCGAGAATTCTGCGTGGCAATCATCTCCTCTACCACATGGCTACGCAAGGTCATGGAACTGCCTTGGAAAAAGACAACATGCAGGCGTCAGCTCGGTGTCACTTCAATCGTGATCGTAGTTCTTGCTATATAATTTAAAAACAAAGCAATAAACATTACGAATGTAAACCTATGACAGAGATGACATGCCGATTTAACTTCAGTTGCGGTTCCAATGATCACTCCACTGTCATAGCAGTCTAATAAACATTATATATTATTCCTATGATTCAGCAAGCTATATTCAAGCCTCGCTCGTCTCTGGGAGGAATGCGCTAACGAAAGCTGTGTGTAATATTCACATCGTCACACCGTAAGGTACGCTTTCTTTCGATAATACTGTCGTCTATTCTTTAACGTGAGTGCTGAAGTTATGTCAGAGCGTAAGTAACGCGCTAGTCACCAGTAGACGCCATTGTAGGGGACTTTATTAATGAACGCCCACGGTGTGCGCACTACTGCACTTAACGTCGATCCACTTCGTACAACCTGCCTCAAAACAAGCAGAAAAAGAAAGCAAACAAAAATTAGCATGCGCTTCGCATTAGGCTTGCTTCGCGTAAAGGACATGACGGACTAATACGAGAACAACATTTCAGCCTATACGGCAGCTTGTGCTTGTCGTGCTCACTCTGGTGGTGGCGTCGTTACGCAATTATGACCGACCAGTTCTCACATTTTCTAGATGCGTGAGTGCGTGTGAAATTTCTACTGGTGTTTACTAAGTACTTTGTTCATCGGCCTCATAACGTTAGGTTAATTATGAAAATTTCCACACCCCAACATCGCGATACATGCTTCGCATATTATTGATCCCCACGGTACGTGGGATCTGCCAATTTTTTATTTGTATCTTTCTTGATTTTTCGGTCACGGACAAGATGATTTTCCGCTCCCAACCAACGATAGCAACGTTGACACCGACACTGGAATTTCTGCGAAACGAGCTCTTTAACGCTATCGCGTTAAAAACTACATATAATGTCCCCGGCGCCTTCCTTGACTGCACTGCCTGTTGGTTTTCATTAGGTTTTGCCAAACAGAGGAACAAGCTCTTGATATATTCCCCCCTTTTCGTACTTCCTTCTAGGTATAGCACACTAGGTTGTAGGTTTCATGGCAGTAACGTTACTGAATTGTCAATTACTACTACAACACAGGCACTGAACCTTGTGACAGGCATTTACAACGTCGAAGTTAGTAGATGCCACTACTTTTTTTGGGAAACATAATGAGATCACTGTTTTTTCATGTAAAATCCTAGCTTCTCATCAATCTTCTTTGAGTAGGCGGGAGGAACAGAGAGAGAAAGGGAAAATGTGGTGAGTTCATTTGGGTGCCACAGTAGAGCTCTGGAGAATTTTCAACCAGGGACGAGAATATAAGATGTCATCACTAAATGCCGGTGAAAAGTCCGCAAACTGCCATAGAATATTTGATGAAGGAAATATCGGGGAGTTATTCTAGTCATCCAAGTAAAAAGCCCTAGATACTGCCGATCCCATCTGTCGGGTACTCAATAGTGAGCCAGAAGCGACTGGCTCCTGTTTTTCACATTACTGCGAAACGCCTCTGTAAATGTCTGCGCGGCCGGCGACATGCTGATTCACCTGATGAAAAGCACGAAATTCTTTGCCTATAAAGTCAAATTGTGAATGTTGCTGTTTGCAAGCTCTCCATTCTCAACTTTACAAAAAAAAAAGCCACATATATATGTATAGCTAATATTTTCATTTGTGGGAAATATCGCACGTTATAAATAGCAAAAAAACAAGTCATTAGAAAATTCACCGTTTCAGCTACTTTGTCTCCAGCCTTATCAACTTTACTGCAATTCTATGAGTGAAATTTCGCTTAACGACCAACGACTTCCTTTTTTTTTCTCAGCTACATGTCAGAACTGTAGGGCGACTCTTAATGACTTTAAAATTAAAAATATGATTTTAGAAATGTTTTCTAGGACGCACATTATCCTTCAAAAGTTGTAAGCAAGCGGCTGAATGTGACTTATGCGTTTCATCGTTTACATCAACTGTATTTTCGAAGATAAAAACTTGCATCACTTTGCACATAAGACTTTTTTTTTTGTTTCTATCACATGGCCCCCGTTAAAATGGGTTGTGATGCTGCGGGGGCTGAAGTTAAAAATAGTCTACGTACCACTGAGGCATAGATGTTATTAGGTTTATCAGTAAATGAAGTTATCTATTGCGATGAACTTCACGAGTATCACTCTTCTCTCACAAATTCAATATTAGTCGTATACAGGAATGACTGCGGTTGTTATTTTCCTTTCTTTTCCATTATCTGCGTAACTTCCAGGCTGCCATAGCATGGTCTATTATTTTGGTGGGGGGGGGGGGGGGGGGGCTATGTATTTTCTTTAAAAATGGTGCTGTTTACGCCTGCGCCCACCTAGAGCGCATGGTCAACCGTGGTAAAGTTACATACGTAGAAACAGCCTCAGAGCTGAGCTGCGATAAAATGTACTGCTTTTCTCATGTAAGACTAACAGTTTTGAGCGTATACCATAAGTCGTGCATATTCGTCTCGTACTGGGGCTTACTGTATCGCGGGGTCAAAATACGACAAGGACATCGGTGAGGTTTTCCATATTAACAGATTTGACGGACTGAATGGTCATCATACATTCCTGGGTTTTCCCTCGCAGTTCTCTCCTTTTCAAGAACGTGGGGTAGAGAGTACTACACATTTCGCCGTTCTTGCCTTGTCTCTTTTTTGCTGCTGCGCATGAAGTTACGATTAAACTGTTTCTAGAGCTGCTGCTTAGGAGACATAGTTGACATTCAAGACAGATTTACGAACGCAAAAAGACGAAACACTTAGGAAGGGACACACATAGAAATGAAAGTTTTTCTTCCGTGTCAGAAATTTCTGGCTTAAAATATGTGCCTAAACTGCTCTTGAATCCTTGCTGCAGGTTTGACGTGTTTACTTGTTTCCGCACTTACTTCACACTCGAGGAGGCTCACTGAGTGGTATGCGTCGTTTATAACGAACTGTAGTTACAGAACCGGTAGCTAATTATTTCATTACTTAAGCAGTGCAGGTTACGTGAGGTGATTGCAGCAATACGGCGCGAACCGTCTGGCAACCAAAGCGAGCTCTATGCAGGACACGTCGTTTCGAGAGCCCGGTGTTGGCCGCGGGTATACTTTTGTCACCTCGTTAATTAGAGTGGAGTGCGCGAAGCTGTCGTGAACTACCGGCGACACCGAGATAAGCAACGCCAATGCTTCTTCGTCGATGGCGAGGAAGAAGAGAAATGACAGCGTCGCCGTAATGCAGGGGAAAAGCCTTCGACTCGGTCGCGGCGAGCAATCAAGGCGGAGGCGCCAGCTTCCGGCAGCGACGCAAAGCGACGCGGGCCCGGCTTAGCGCCGATGGGACCGGCGTCGCGTCTGCATGTCATCCCGGCACGATGTGTACAAACGTGGTCCAGCGAGGTGTCGAAGGGCCGTTCAATCAGCGGGCCTCCCCGATAGCCAGTCGATGCTCACTCTTCGATGCGCCCTGTACGCGGTGGCGCTGTACGCGGAGCCTTTCAATAAGTGCGACCCCTCCCCCCTCCTTTGATCTGGTGGGGACGCATATCCGCGTCCCTCGTGTGCGAAGGGGTGGTGGCAGGGGAGAGAGCGATGGCGTCGCTTCCGGCCAGATATCCATGGGACCCGACCAGTGGTCAGCGCCCTCCACGCCGGGCTCCCTCGCTGGACGCCAGCTTTTGTGGTCGGGGGGATCTCGCTTAATTCCCTCTGGGAGGCAACCGCCACGCCGGGGCTGGTGTGCGACTCTGATTTCTGGCTTGCGGTCTGCCGGACCCGTTTACGCTGCCGTGGACAAGCGCGCCTGGTGAGGGGCTGTCCCCGGGAAACTGGCCAGCGCGCGGGGCCTAATGGGCTGCGGTTGCTGCCGCCGTGTCGGACGGGAGCGGCCTTGTTGCAGCCTGTGCGTCATCTGTGGGAATCGCTAATTGACGCCGCAACGGAGGAAAAAACGCCAATCGAATTCTCGGGGATGCAGAAAGCTGTAACCATGATTCTTCAGCGGTAACGCGCTGTGCGTCCGACGCTTCGGTCATTTGTGCATTTGCCCGCGATCCCATCACGTAAGCTGCACGCTCGAAGTTATGATAGCTGCAATAATGACTGTGAAGGATGCATATGAAAAACTTTCCGCTATCTATGGTGTTCCTCTTTAACGAGGAAATAAATAAGCGATGGTTACCTTTTGGCTGACCAGCAACAACATGGTATGAACTAATGTTACAGTGAAAACGGAAAATAATGCGCGTGAGGACTGGCCCGGCAACGACGTGAAATTTTGCCGAGAAAACGTTTCTTAACCCCTTTGCGCCATGTTTCAAGTGATTCCCCCTAAGGGAGACATGGAAATAACGGACGAGAGGGAGATGCATGGAAGTAACTGGAAGGGAAAATACGTTATGCTAATATACAGAGCTTTTAAAGGAGTACGTGCGTGGGGCATTGTGAAACACTACTTTTACTGCTTCGATGCCGAATTTTAGCGCTTGGTATTATCTTGTTGCTTAATTTGGGCACCAATGTAGCAAACGCCCTGAAAAGGACATGTAGTAGGTGATATAGAATCATAGGAAAGAATCGGCTCTCTGTCTTCTCTAAGAATCGTGACGCCCTTTTGTCGACGAGGGAGTTTATTGTTGTCTGCGAGGAACAATGACTACGGCTAAGTTTAAGGTCAGAAATAAGCTTGTATGACGCAAGGGTTTCACATGTTATGTAGCACTTTCGCCAGCATCGCTTACTCATTTTTTTCACCCTCAACTGTCTCAGTTTTGCTTTTGTTGTCTTTTGATTAGAAGCTTCGCCTGCCAACCTTGTAGAACGGTGCTTATAGAGTTGGAGAAAGGTCCCACAGGTGTTTCTTTTTTGTGTGTGTGTGTGTGTACGACTTTCGTTTGAAACGATTCCTTTCACGAGCCACGTACAGCGAGTAGCCTGCATCGACCTCGCTGTCATTGCAACTTTAAGATGCACAAAAAACTATTAAATTATCATTGTGTTTTTTTCTATCACTGTGAGTTCAGCCTGTGTTCTACCTATTTTCCGCATTTTACATGCAAATATGACTCAATAATGGCGATACATGCGAACTGAAGGCTTGTGAGTCATCCGTGCCGGCATTTCAATTTCATTCGTCTCGAGGCACTGTTACAACGATGACTTGCTTTCGCGGTCACGCAGCTCTGATAATACTGCCCTTTGCATCTACTTAGTGATTATGAACACTGTTGTCCCCAGTGCGAACTTCTGCATGAGAATCTCGGTGGCATGACTGGTAACTTCGCTGCAGAAGCCCTCGAAATGCTGCAGCTTCTGAAAATCCCATGTGTGCATATACGACAGGTCAGTGCTAAGTGTCTGGTATTAAACGTTGCTAGAAATAGGCGCGCACAGTTTCACTCGTCGTTTTCGTAGAAAACTGCGGAAAGAAAGTCCGCTATATTTGGAACGCTCATCTTCGTCAAAAAAAAAAAAGTTCGATATCCTATTGTGCTTACGTAATTTTAGTATCCCGCAAAGCCTATAGAGGTACCTAGCCGATCTACGGTCATTGTTTATGGTGATAACATTTGTTTTCCTCCGATTTTCTTCCGCCTCGGGACGCCTGTGAAGGTAACTTTATACAATAAAAAAAGAAGAAAAGGCGGCTACTGACGTTTTTTAACTTTTATTTATCTACAGTTCTTGTCAAAAATGAGCAAACCACTTGCGAATATGTCCGCCGATGTTGTATCGTTGCGTCTGTCTGCCTTGGTGGATGAGTTGAAGCTTCACGCAGCTTCTCTTTGGTAGTTCACGCGCACGGTGAAATTATACCTGTGATGGGCAGTTTCACCTGTGCGCTTTGTTTTATCTGCATCCAAGCAATATGTCTCTCAATTAACGCTTCACCGTAATTTTACCCCAAAACCTTACCGATTCCGCCTCACGCAATGGAGGTGTGTGGTCGTTGTACGATTCATTCATTAATTCATTCATTCATCTTCAGTAAGCAGGACCGCTTTAATGGCGAAGTAATTTAATGAAGTGTCATGCTTTTGTACTGCTACGTATGTGTTGACGGTATCAGTGTGATCGCAACTGGAGGAGACAAGAAAGTACACAAGGTGATGGAGATCTGCGAGGCGATCGATAAGCTGAACCATAACACAGCTACTTGCGTAAAAGTACATTGGATTCAATGCCATGCATGCTGCGAAACCACACAACATTGCCGCTGACCAGCAGGCGCACTGCTTTCCAGACATGGACCTTCCAGCCATTCCCCTTCAACCTCAGCCCCTTAACTTACTCCATACCCGTAAAAAATGTTCTCCGGCAGGGTACACGTGCTCTCATTCCACCGTGTGTCTGCTCTGTCCCCCCTCACCTTACTAGGACCGAGGAAGTTGTGCTTAGGAGGCTTCGGGCAGGGGTGGCTCTTACATTGGCCGTCATATCGTCATGGAAATGATCGCATTTACGAGTTGGTGATACGTGTCCGTATTGTCCCACTCCAGTGATGCAAGTAGATGCATACCAGCTTATATGGACATCTTAAGGGTTGCAGCCAGAACACTCCCGTCACCTCCTTCAAGCCGGCCCTCGCTACAGCGACACAGCCAGTTACAACCGCTGGATACATGACAACACATTCCGCAAGACACTATACTTCACTTCATACTCAATACCTGCCTAAAGGCGCACATTTAACAAACATACTCGCAAAAATAGTATGCCTTAAAGGCAAGTCTTTGTCCAATAGGAAAAAAAATCATGCCGAGCAGATCCAGAATGAGAGACTCCTTATAAAATGCTGCGAAAACTGCAAATTTTAATTATCAGTGTCGATATCTATGGTAATGGTAGACTTAATATATTTTTATAATGGTATGTGTGCCCTCCTGTAGTGAACGGGCGAGTGCAGCAAAACTGGAGCGGTTGCAAGGACGGTGTGCCGGTTATACACTAAACGTACTGTTTTCGAAGGCTCAACCGCGGCTGCAGCGCTTTCATTGCTCTCGCGTAACGCAAATCCATTCAACATGGACAAAAGCGTTGGAGGCACCGTATACGTGTCAAACAGATGCAAGATACAGCGCGAGAGGGCATTGGGTATTTGAGAGGGTGACGTTCTTGGGGTTGCTCAAAACCCGAAGCATTGCTTGTTCACAGCTCAGCAGTTATATACAAAGAATAATGAGCCGTTTCGAGCTCGATTTACCTACTACATCGCTTTGTCTTCTCTCTATTTTTTTGCCTGTGATACCTGTTGGCTGCGCAGACAAACAGACTGAGGGGGATTTTGACATGGATGTCACTGACTTTCGAGTAAAAGTTGCCAAATGACGAGTAAGAAGACGCCATTTTTCTTAAAATATCGCCAAAAAGGGCGCCACTCTAGTATGCTCATCAAGCTTAGTAATAAGTTTGCAAAATATGTGTAGCCCCGTAAAATACAGTACCTGCAGCCATAAGCTTTTGACTTTTCTTCATTGCCAGTCGCAACGCCATGGTTCACCATGCATGGGAGTTCTTGGAGTACCTCCATGGTTCTTCGACTAACCATGAAGTAAAACTTGGTGGCGCAAGGGCTACCGTCCGTTGTGAATGGAACGCGCATGGTAATCCTTCCATAGCAATCCGCTCGACAATATCGACGCAGGAATAATGAAAATGAGTTCTTCAAATGTAATGTGTAACCTTCGCAATGCGTACATCACCCTTTCTGCGCGGTCAAGCTTACGGAGTATATTCGCCTCAGTGAAGTTTCTGAAGGCTGCTCAGAGACGCTAACTTCCTAATGTGACCGAAAAATTGGTTAATAACAAATTTAAACTCTACACACTGAAAGGTACTGCAGCAGTGACGAAGTTGACCAGCTATTGAGAAAAGTTGGAGCTGTGGTCGGAACACGTGGCCTTGCCGTCTTGTAGGCACTTCAGAAGCCAAACTTTAGAGAAGCCCAAAACATTTAAATAACATATATAGTTTAATACCGCCGCACCCTGGTATGCGAAGCGGTCCGATGACTTACAATTTGCTGGTAGGTTGCTGGAGGACGCACTAGTACTTCCGGAATTGAGTTGAGTTGAGTTGAATGAACTTTGTGCAACGGTTGTTGCTGCGCCCGGGGCCAGGGACACATCGTTCGAAGAACGTCTTCCGAGGTCCTCGGCGATGGCCCTGGCCCGCTGGACGGTCCACACCCGGTCTTCGAGGGCCTTGCTGAGAAGGGCGGCTTGCCATCGCTCAGCAAGGCGCCCCATTTCAGAGGGTCCCTCAGTTTACTGGCGTACTGAATTGCGCAAAAAGTGCGTCTTTTACTTGAGGGTGCAAGACTAAGAAAATATTGAAAAATGTCTTTAATTCGTTAGAAACACACTGAGCATGGAATACATAACTCAGTGGAAATCTCAGCCAATTATTGCCCAAAATTTGCCATGTCGCCTTTGATAAATTTAGGTCGCCACGGGCTCCTCAAAATCGCCAATTTGATGAAAAGTATGCCAGTGGCAACCCTGACGGTTCTGATTCAAGCTACCCTGCCTTTTATGTTCAACGAATGGCCTGCGCTGTAACGCATATCATGAGTTGAGATTGGCAGAGCAACTGCGAGCAGTATCGCTATGTTACATACCTGTTAAGATTTCAAGCAAAACATTTCGCATTCGTCGTTCATACAGTTGAGTCCTTTTTTTTTATCTGTGTGTGTATAGACAAACCACGTTACACACTTTTACTATTGCGATGAACGTTGCGGCACAGGGACTACGCTAGACATTGGGATGATTTGGCAGCCGTGTCGTAGTTGATACCACAACGAATTTCTGTCGCGTTTGCACCTGCCTCAGTTGTCTATACGGAGGTTCTTGTTTTTTTTTTTTTTTTCGACTGCGTGATAGTTCATTTTCTGGTCGTCTGGGGCGTTGTGTCGAAAACAAGTATCGAGCTTTTTGTTTGCATTTTCACTTGACTCACTCAGTGTTATTGCGACACTTGGGGACGCGACACTACACTGCCCGAAGGAGCACTCATGTGTGACAGTTGGTGGAAAAGAGAAGGAACCCCCGCTGGCAAACACATTTTCGTCTTCTCCTGCATGCTCTTTGTCGCCTGTGTGCTAGCTGTTATTATTTTATATTATTATTATTATTATTATTATTATTATTATTATTATTATTATTATTATTATTATTATTATTACTACTTCGAAAAATACAGGCAGGACTACAAGTGTCTGAAAGTTTCATCTGGTGGTGACCTGCTTCTTTTCTGGTTTTTGTCATCACGAATTCCAAAGGTCACTTATCTTGAATATGTCAAGCCGCTTAAAAGGAACAGCGCACCCAGCTCGGTACTTTCACGAGCACGTGCCATAAAGGTGTTTATCTGTAACGGCATGAGAAACAAAAGACATTCGTTTAGTCTCGGCATGACACAGAAGCTCACTACTAAACCCGTTTCGCAAGTCGCTCGTCATCATGCACGGCCTTTATTGGTATAGCTTCATATAACTTGCAGCCCATAACGGACGCGCGCGTCTCGCGAAAGGCTCGTATTATACCTGAGGTCAGTCGTCTCTCCGCTCGGTCTTTGAAAGCAACGATGCTTCTGACCAAAAATGCGCTGATCGTATACAGGTATACGAACATATTTCCAACGGACATGTAAGTTACGCGCGCTGTGCCTCTCGGTTCTTTTCTTGGACAACTGGGGCAATGGAGACGCTGCCGTTTGGTTTCATATTGTGTCGTTTATTATCGCGCAGCAAGCTTACTAGTTTTCCGTTCATTGTACCTGGAGAAAGACTTGGGGTGTCGTTGGAGTGTCGCGCAAAGGTAACCGCACAGAGAGTCGCTCGATTCTACACTTTGCTGTAGCACAATGCATCCTGATGTTATCATTTCGAGAAGTGAACGTTGGTGATCGAAGGACACATGCGCAACTGCTTCCATCATACATTCCGTGCTCCACGGTTGTGTAGTTCGAATAAGTACAGATTCACGTTCCAGTCCTTGGCAGTGATCAGTTCCTTACGAGCAACTAGCATGTCCGAAATGCGAAAATGCAAACAGGCAGAAAAGCTGACTGCGAATCTCACCCTATCTCATTTTGGAAGAGAAATAAAAGACGACATAAAAGATGAAATCAGAACATCAACAGACTCGCACAAGAGGGTTCTTCAATTAAAGGTGATTGTACGTAAAGGTGATTGAACGCGATAGCATTGAAGAGCTCGTTTCGCGAAAATGCCGGTGTCGTGTCGTGTCGTTGCTTGTGAGCGAAAAATTATCTTGTCTGTGAGAGAAAAGTTTATATATATATATGTGTGTGTGTGTGTGTGTGTGTGTGTGTGTGTGTGTGTGTGTGTGTGTGTGTGTGTGTGTGTGTGTGTGTGTGTGTGTGTGTGTGTGTGTGTGTGTGTGTGTGTGTGTGTGTGTGTGTGTGTGTGTGTGTGTGTGTGTGTGTAACAAAATGCCCGGTTTGTGTGACGATCAATCCAAGGCCGTCTGCGTGTAAAGCAGGTGCCACAGAGCCACCAGATTTCTTTAATCTTCTTTGAAAAAAAAACACCATTTGTTTGTATGTCATGTAGCGGAAGGAGTCTCCATAATGCGTCATATACTGTTTGGAAGAAGTGTAGAACATCATATGTTGGTTTTGGGACGTTAAACCACACATGTCAATCAAGAAGTGTAGAACAGTGCCAGGTGGGAAAACATGTGAATTGAGCAACGACTGGGTGTTTTAAAGGCCCACCCATTACGAAGCGCTCAGACCTATCAAAGCATGCATCATCAGCAGCAGAACCATCACTCTGCGTGTAGGTTTGCGTGTTGCCCTGCATGCAGACGCATAGTGGGCCCTCGATTTGCAAAATATATAATTATCACGTAGTGGGCACTTAACTGCGATTTGCAATAGGCGTTCAATGATACTTTGGAACGGCCAATATTGCGCACACAGTATGATGCATGTACCGAAGTAGGCTAGCAATTCAAAAGATGTGCATGAGTCTCGATTACGCTATAGTGATTCACGACGCTGAAGCGTCCGCCAATTTTCATGAGGTTGGCAGTGACCGTTTCATAGTCTTTTTTTTTTTAGCGCGAAAGTTATGGCTAAGGGACACGAAAATTCCTTCGGCAGTGGTGTCACGAGTGGTCTCGGCTGTTCAGTTACGTCGTTCACAGCGTCATACCCAAGCACGCGCGCCATTGGCGGCGTTGTGAGTGACGTCGTTCATCCTGTCGCAGCCGTGGCGCCGAGCGCGCACGCGTCAGTTTCTCCTGAAACCTTCCACACGGGTATGCGACGGAGAACTCTATAAAAGCGCCGAAAGTGGAAACGCGAGAGAGCTCGCATTCGCCGGGCTGACGGTGCAGTCCGGACGCAAAAACAGGCCCGGGAGGCCTAGTGTAGAACAACTGCGTACCGATGATCCGGCAGCCTTCCAAGCCGCGCTGAATCGCGAACGGGAATGCAACCACCGATGGTGGGCGGATCCTGCAAACCATAGAGTTTCCCAAAATTAACTAGAGGGCACTCTGGCGCTGCGATCGTTCAGCGACCATGGGAATGATGGGTAGTACACACATTTGCCTATAGTCTTCGTACTTGCGGGCGGCGAATCGTACTTGCGGCTTCGTTTATTGCTGTGTTTCGGTTTTGTTTTGAAACAAAAAACAAACCCTTTTCACCTTAGTGACTTGATTCGAAATGTTAAGCCTAAAAGAATAATGTTGTGAAGCGCAAACGGTGAACATTTGCTAATTTATGTTTTCATGAAAATACAGCTTCAAGCCACACGGATACACACGGAGCCAGAAGCAGGCCAGAAGTACGAAAATTAGACAAATGTGTGTACTACCCATCATTCCCATGCTCGCTGAAGCGCCGTGTGTTGCAGCTCCCATAGACACTATAGCGCCAGTATATTGAGAAACTCTATGCTGCAAACCACACCGCCGAGTTGAGCTCGCGATGTAAAACGCTGGCAGCGTCTTTGCGGCGTCAATGTGATGACTGCGGGACTGCGTTCGCCGGGACGAACGCCCGCTTTCGCCAGAAGTTTCTGCAGCGGCACTTCGGCTGCGACGTCTGTGACCGCCTGTGGTTCGAGCACAACCACTATGATTAAGGCATTGTGAAATGTATTTAACCGCTCATTATACACAACTCCATGACTGTGTTCAGGCGAGACACAATGGGCAGCATGAGAAATAAACACTGTGGTAAACCGAAGCCAAACGCGTGTCTATCCTCACGAAGAAGCACGAACATGTAACCAATCACTGTTAAAGGCTTCAGTACCACGTCGCGTTGAACCCACTGCTAAACACCGGGGATGCACTTTTCAAGTTTAGCTGGTTAACCATTTGTACGGAGTGCTTGGGTGGTGTTCTCTCTCTCTCTCTCTCTCTCTCTCTCTAAACCGCACTAGCGTTCATCTGGCTGCTACATGGCTTCCATATAGATGACGCCACTGGTTAGGTCGGGTCTCGCAATTTTCACTACGTGAATGGTTTCATTGCGTGTATTTTCACTCCACAGCTAGAGCTAGCAGAGAATCAAGAAAAAGAAAAAGGAGAAACATGTTATTTCATTTATATACAGTGTTAACAAAGACTTGTCGGACCTGTAGCCGAAGGCTAGTTGTAGGTCCGATAACAAAGACTACCTAGAAATTTCAGTACAGCAGGGAATAAAGAATATATATATATATATATATATATATATATATATATATATATATATATATATATTGTGAGACGACGTCAGGTACGAAGGAGCGACCGTTTTATTGTCAACCCAGACGCGCGAGCCAGCAACCGAACAAGCAGCGAGCCGCTACGATGATGATGATCACGGTGCTTTGTATGCGCAGGTGAAAGTGAAAATGATAAGCAACACAATCAGCGCTCACACTATTTCCCCCCTACACGAAAGCGGTCTGCAAGACGTTCATTTAGTAAGTGTATGAGCGCTGGATATAAGGTTTCAGGCGAGACACATGGACGATCTCGGTCCCGCGACGACGGCGATCAGAAGCCGAAGTAACCGGCGCGACGCGATAATTTACGGCCGATGTTCGTTCAAGCACGGTGTAAGGACCCAGGTATCTGTGAATGAATTTTTCACAGAGGCCGGGTGTGCGAACAGGTGTCCAGAGGAGCACTTCGTCGCCTGGGTAGAATGACACAACTCGACGTGTCGCATCACAACGAACTTTTCGCTGGGCCTGAATGGTAGAGGTGTTGGCGCGGGCGATTGTGCGGCAGTGGTTGACACGGGCAGCGAATTCTTCCGGAAGGGACGCAGATGGGACAGAAGGCGTGGACAAAAAGCTGGTGTCTAGAACAAAAGATGGTGCACGGCCATACACAAGAAAAAACGGGCTGTAACTTGTAGTGCGTTGTATGGCAGTGTTATAGGCAAACGTGACGAAAGGTAGTATTGTGTCCCAGTTCTTGTGATCGGGTTGGACATACATAGAGATCATGTCTGACAAGGTTCTATGAAAACGCTCAGTAAGACCATTGGTTTGCGGATGATATGCCGAGGTGGTCTTATGGATTGTGTCAGAGGCCTGTAAAACTTCAGCGAGCACACGAGAAAGAAATGTCTTGCCACGGTCACTCAGGAGAACACGAGGGGCGCCGTGGCGCAGGATAATGGCACGCAGAACAAAGTCGGCTACTTCGCTGGCAGCTCCAGTAGGAAGAGCTGCCGTCTCAGCGTAGCGAGTAAGATGGTCTACGGCAGTAACAATCCAGCGGTGACCGGCGGCGGTAAGCGGAAGGGGTCCGTATAAGTCTATGCCGACGAACTCGAAGGGAGCGGATGGGCACGGGAGAGGCTGTAGAGGGCCGGCGGGAAGAGATGTCGAACGTTTTCGGTGCTGACATGATGAACAGGAAGTGACGTACCTGGAAACACTAGTGGAGAGGCCAGGCCAGAAGCAGCGAGTCTTAATGCGATCGTAGGTTTTATGAAAACCCAAGTGGCCAGCCGTCGGGTCGTCATGAAAGGCTTCTAAGACTTGGAGTCGAAGTGAGCGAGGTATGACCGGGACCCATCGGCTACCGAGAGGATGGTAAGTTTGTCGAAGTAGCGTTCCGTCATGAAGTTTGAAACGCGTGAGTTGTCGTCGCAAGCGGCTGTTGGGAGCACGAGATGAGCCGGTGAGCCGATCGATGATTGTACGGCAGTATGTGTCTGCACGTTGGAGCGAGGTGAGGTCTGCGGATTGAAGGAAGTCATCCGGTGCAGTGGGCTCGATGGGACTAAGACTGGTCATCTGCGTGGTCTCTTGGCTGGGAGGTGCTGCGCAGCAGGTAGATGCGTCATGATTTTGCAACAGCGGACAGCGTGACAAAGCGTCGGCATCTTGGTGTTTGCGGCCCGACCGGTATGTGACACTGTAGTCATACTCCTGCAGTCGGAGCACCCAACGACCGAGGCGTCCTGACAAGTTTTTTAATGATGACAACCAACAGAGCGCATGATGATCCGTGACGATCGTGAAGCGGCGGCCATACAAATAGGGGCGAAATTTTTGCACGGACCATACGATAGCGAGACATTCCTGTTCAGTGATGCTGTAATTGCGTTCCGCTGGGGAGAGAGTACGGCTCGCGTAAGCCACGACTTGCTCTTGTGAAGCCTGGTCACGCTGCAGCAGAACAGCGCCGATTCCGTGCCCACTTGCGTCAGTGTGTAATATAGTAGGGGCTGTGGGATCAAAATGGCGAAGAACTGGCCCTGACGTGAGGCATCGCTTCAGGGTCTGGAAAGCAGCTTCACAGTCATCTGTCCAAAGAAATGATGCACTTGTGGTCAGGAGTTTGTGAAGAGGAGCCGCGATAGTGGCAAAATCACGGACAAAACGGCGGAAGTAAGAGGCTAAGCCGAGGAAGCTGCGAAGGTCTTTGAGCGTGGTGGGCTTAGGAAAGTGCAGCACAGCGGCCACTTTGTCGGGATCAGGTTCGATGCCAAGCTTGCTGACAACGTGGCCTAACACTTTGATGCTGCGGCTCGCAAACCGACACTTCTTGGTATTTAGCTGGAGACCGGCTTTGGCTAGACATGTGAGCACCTCGTCTAGACGTTCTAGGTGTTGCGAGAAGCTGGATGAAAAGATGACGATGTCATCCAGGTAACAAAGACAGGTCTTCCATTTTAGGCCACGCAGCACCGTATCGATCATCCGCTCAAATGTGGCTGGGGCATTGCAGAGCCCAAAAGGCATCACATTGAATTCGAAGAGACCATCAGGAGTAGCAAACGCTGTCTTCTCTTTATCAGACTCATGCATCGGGATCTGCCAATACCCAGATCGTAGGTCGAGACTTGAGAAATATTCTGCACCCTGTAAGGTGTCAAGTGCATCGTCAATTCGAGGCATAGGATATACATCCTTGCGCGTAATTTTGTTTAGTGCCCTGTAATCAACGCAAAATCGCACTGATCCGTCCCTTTTCTTAACTAGGACAACAGGAGAAGACCAAGGGCTTGTGGAAGGTCTGATAACGTTGCGTGCGAGCATGTCATTGACTTGTTCCTCGATGACCTTGCGTTCTGAAGACGACACGCGGTAAGGGCGACGGCGGATAATACGAGAACCGTCTGTGGCGATGTGATGAGAGGTCACCGTAGTTTGACCTAAGCCATCCGAACAAACGTCAAAACAAGTCTTGTGTTTTGTTAAAAGGGCCATTAAGTCATTAGTTTGCGTTGGAGTGAGATATGGACTCAAAGTGGCTTTAAGCGCATTAGATGAGCCTCCTGGTGGCGTACACTTAGCGACTGACGGCGGAGACGATACAGTGACGACACATACCGGTGCTATGTCGATAAGGCTGGCAACAGTGGACCCCTCTGGCAGTAGTTGTGGCTCTGTTGTCGTGTTGTAGGCGGTGAGACTGGCATGACCACGCGAAAACCGCACTAGACAACATGCGATGGCGATTCCTCGGAAAATGCAGCGCTGATCGGGGACAACCACTGCGTCACCGTCAATGGTATCGCTGGATCTAATGGTGAGGATACGTTCTTGGGCCGGGGGCAGTACAAAGTCTGCAGCTGCAACAAGGTGAGGCGACGAAAAATCGTAAGCACTAGAATTTTCAGTGTCCGTAATGCGAATAACGGGCGGACCACACGAAATGACAGCGGAAGCGGCTGACAGGAAGTCCCAGCCCAATATAATCGGATGAGCACATGAAGAAAGCACAGCCAATTGTATATGGTGACGAATTCCGTCGATCAGAACACGAACAGTGCATTGTCCAATAGGGTAAATTCTATTTTCATTAGCACCACATAACACCGGACCAACATATGGAGTTTGCACTTTTCGTAGACGATGACATAGTTCGCGATCAATGACCGAAATGGCTGCTCCAGTGTCCACGAGTGCGTCAACCGAAATGCCTTCTACACAAACAGTTAGTAAATTTGCAGGGCGCGCAGGAGGAATTGGGACAATTCGACGACAGGCAGTTTCTCCTCCAAAAACTGCAGCTGCTAGTTTTCCGAGTGGCTGTCGAGGGGCATCAGGGCAGAACGTAAAGGCGAAGTAGTACGGCGGAAGGGCGATGGTGAACGACGGCGGGGTGAGCGGGAAGAACGAGGTTCACCGTGGGACAAAGGAGGCGAAGGCGAACGTCGTGACGAGGGAATGTAGGTTCCTGGAACGTAGGGGTCAGACCGCGCAGCCCGGTCACTCTCGTACGAAGAATAACCTCGTCGTTCATCTTGCTGGCGCCGACGGCAAAAGCGGGAGATATGTCCTCTTATGCCACAGTAGTAACAGACGGGGCGCGTAGGGCGCCAGGCAGGGAAGTGTGGTTGTGGTGGTGCCTTGGCTGCCATCGCAGCCAAATGGTCGTATACGACGTCCGTAGTTACAGGTGGAGTAGGTGGAGGAGGCCGTGACACGACTTCGGCATACGTAGGCACATGTAAGGGCACAGGCGGCGGGGCACGTGCGACGCTCGTCATCGACGCCAATTCGTCCTTTATAATTTCCCGCAGGTTAGGAGGGGGTGAGCGGGCAGGTGAAGTCGGTGCGCTGGCAGGAACAAGGCTGTGAAGTTCCTCTCTCACTATGGTGCGAATTAGAGCTCGCAGCTCATGCTCGCCAGTAAGACGAGTGTCATAGGAGGCGTGTGGAAGGCGCATTGAGTAAAGTGCGTCCAGGCGCTGGCAGGTGGTAATAATGTCCTGAACTGTTGTCGGGCTCTGCATGACAAGAGCATTAAAGGCGACGGAGTTGATGCCTTTCATTACTTGCCGAATACGATCGGCCTCCGGCATGTCCTTTTGGGCGCGGCGGCAGAGGGCCAGAACGTCTTCAATGTACGATGTGTACGATTCGTCAGGCCCCTGGATGCGGGTAGCGAGCTTCTGTTTAGCTACCTCAGAGCGTCCTGTAGAAGTGCCGAATATTTGACGCAGCTGCACCGTGAATGCTGACCAATCAGGAAAGTCGCGTTCGTGGTTATGATACCACGTCTTAGCAACCTCCTTCAGATAAAAGGGTACATAGCGCAGCTTATGTGCCTCATCCCAGTAATTGCAAGCACTGGTACGGTCGTAACTGTCCAGCCATTCTTCTACGTCCTCACCGCGAAGGCCAGAAAACACTGGAGGGTCTCGTTGCGAGGTACTCACGGTGTGGTGAGGCCCAGCAGGCTGAGCGGGTGGTGCGAAGAAGGCGGTAGGGGGTGGGTCGTTTTGCGCCATCACTGTTGGCAAGCACAGCCGTCGACCTGATCGGAGCTCCAGGGGTGACCGGTAGTGCACGAGGACTTGGGAATCACAGCACGCTCCACCACTTGTGAGACGACGTCAGGTACGAAGGAGCGACCGTTTTATTGTCAACCCAGACGCGCGAGCCAGCAACCGAACAAGCAGCGAGCCGCTACGATGATGATGATCACGGTGCTTTGTATGCGCAGGTGAAAGTGAAAATGATAAGCAACACAATCAGCGCTCACAATATATATATATATATATATATATATCGGTTGCAACATTCGCAAAACACAAAACAGTCGCTGTTAATTTGTCAGATCAATGGAAAGCAATTGAATTAACCAAGAACAAACATACATATATATTACTGAAGAGCAAGGTAGGGGCAACATAGAGATACGTGGAAAAAGTACACATATCTTCAAGAAAATGAGCTGACAAAATATCTATCAAACTTCTAGCAGACCAGTTATATCTATTAGACGGGAAAATACCTTCTTGATGGACAATATGAGATGAATATCACTTTTTGTATCACTGCAATACGTTACTATCATGTGACAATAATTGCACAGAATAAGCACTAAAGTATATAATCGGTCCAGAACAGGCAAATTATTTATATTTCACTCTATCTTCAACAAAGAAATAAAATATTTTTTAGCGTGCTGGGAAAGTTTGGGAGAATTTATGATAAACGCTGGGAGTCTGTTCCGATAGTCCTAATTCCTGTAGACTGTATCATGCATTCTCCACACACATTGTTGCATGGGGCGAGGTTAAAATGACCTGCAGCTGCATTCCTTGTGCAGCTCGATGATTAATAAAGTATAGATGAGCTCAATGGTTGATTCAATTCAATGGCCTCATAAACGCACATGTTAATGCTCAGCTATCGCAAGTATTAAAATGATAATATGTCATATTGCCAGAATAATGGAGCCGAGTGATCGTAATATTGAGACATAACTCTTATTGCACGTTTTTTTTTTTTTTTGGGGGGGGGGGGGGTTGAATAAGCACAACCTTTAGTCACCAAAGTAGGCGCATTCACAGAAAACCGCCTACCTAGTGTCATCGCAGGGCAAACGTTGCAAGTGACATTGTCAATCTGTCTGATATAAAAGGTACAAGCACGAAAGGGGGCAGCAGCGCGATCGTCACAAGCGAAACCGTCCAGCGGCTTCGTAGCCATATCCTTTCATGTTTCCGCTTAGATATATGCCCGAGCTTCACATTCCGCTAGTATATTGAGTTATTTAGACTGTAGCGAGAATACTGCGTAAGGCAACATAAGGCGAAGCGTGTATTCGGTCTCGCCGCACTGTCATACGGATCGCTCGACGCGCGTTGTGCCATCGAGGGCGGTTACATGTGGGCTGCCGTGGCGGGGGAGGACGCAGCAGCCTGCGGAGTACAGCACGGCATTCGTACAGTGCGGCAAAAGAAGACGCGCATAAAATATTGCCGCCTATGTCCGCGAAGGAGCGGCCCATTCTTCCCGGGCCCCGAGTGCGCGGGGGCGGGAGGCGAAAAGCGCGGCCGCCGCCCCTGCGCACACAGTTGGGAGGGGGAGCAACAAACAAGGCTACCAGAGAACACCTGGCGCTTTAGCTACCGCGGAGGTCGCCCTCTTGCGAGATAACAACGGCCAAGATTGTGACATTCCTTGCCCCCCCCCCCCCCCCAAGAAACGCTGGACGTAAAGCGGGGAGGACAGGATGCGGCGAGTCTGAGAAGAAGGAGTCGACACGACATGGCGGCGCTGTGCTTTCCGTGAAATCGGCCTGTTCGCGGCCGTCGACACAGCTCCTATCACTTTATCTCGGTAGCATGTCGAATGAGGTGCTGCCGTTCCCCGATACGGGGTCGCTTGCGTGCGCCGGTGCTGTTGGCGCTACACGTGGGCCAAACACAGATCCCGCGTTGCTCCGCGCGCTCTCGCCACCAGCAGTGCACGCCGCGCGCATACAACGTCTATTCCCGTTCCTCCAGGCCGTTGGATTGCACCCGAAGCACGGGCTCGTTTTCTTTGACGGATGCCTGGTGGCAGCGCGCTCCTCAGGATAACACCCGATGAGCACCGCTAAAGAGAGGCTTTGTTAGCACTCGAGCTACTTGGTGCGCAGATTCCGAATACGTCTTAAAGCTACACTAAAGTGAAACAATGAACAATGGTATATATTTTGAAACTGTACTCCGACAACTTTAGTGTCCTTAATCTTACCATCATTAGAGGAGAAAAATAAGGTCAAAATACACCTTCTAAATTTCGCGCCGAAATTTGTGTGCGTGGCGACAAGAAGTGCAAATAGTGTTTGTCTTATATGTGGACAGTTGCTCGACGAAATTTCCCGCAACTTTGTGTGTCAAGTGTCCGGCCCCATCAGTAGGCATAGCTCTTTATTTTTACCTATTATGAGGTACGCACCTTCCTAAACGCCGTCAAAACTTATGACGCCATGCCATTTTGGTGTAGGAATTTGCGTCGCCTCCCGCATGTTCTTTATGCGCGTTTTCTCGCTTACCGAGTGACTACACTCGGCGAGCGTGGTGATTTTGGAATTCTGGAAAAAATAATTTTCTAATGACAAAAATGGTTTTGCCTCCTCAGTGCCCCTTCAAGAACAGCTCGAAGGCAAAACAGACGAGGACGACAAAAACTCACCCTTATGGTGTTGCTTTTTAGCCCCTTACAGCCTCACCACCTGGCAGTCTGCTTCTCACTTTTATTTCCAATATCATTTTACTGTCGCTAATTGCCGGTGATCTAATAGTGCACTCATGTTTCATGCCTAAGCTATATCGAATTCTGTAGAAGGCATAACTAAATCTGACAAAGTTGGCATTTTGTTTGCAGTGCGCACAGACTACTGGTTTCTTGCGAGTAAGAGCAGCCAGTTAGCAGGCTAAAAGGAGACAAGTGCATAGAAAGTGATGTTTGTCAAAGATATTATATTTCAAAGCATCATAAGAATCGGGAAGTAAAAATAGGTATGGAAATGCTGGAAAGATTGCGCATAATAATATCGCGCATAAGACGGTAACATACAAGACTCAGTTGCATTGTTAAGCTGGACTTCGCTTCGCCTTACTTTGGAGATGCGTTGAAATACCGTGCAGATGGGCTAAAGGCCCTGCCCTGCCCCGATTCACTTCACTCCCACGGTATGCCTATACTTGTTTCTACTGTGGTGTTTCGTGATTCGTGCTGAAACAGTGCTGACTTTATTTTCATGAACTTCCGTTCGCTTTGATGATAGTATGGAAAATAACGACGCCACTGGTCTCTTGTCCCGCATTTCTATGAGCACGTAAATCAGAATTGTCTTTCTATGCGTGCTTACCTCAAAAAATGGTCGAGTAACTTCACTACATTTCACCTCACACACACACACACACACACACACACTCACACACACACACACACACACACACACACACACACACACACACACACACACACACTGATTGATTGAATGATTGATTGATTGATTGAGAGGGGGTACTATGCCACACACTATTCCCTCATCGATTCAGGCACCATGTTTCCCTAGTTTGCTTCTACTCGCTTAAAAAATAAAAAAATGCGCATGGTTTTCTAGGTATGGCATGTTGTCAAACACCGGATATGCGCTGGTGATACACATACAATTTTTGCTTTTTCGTTTTTATGCGTCTCATGATTTTTCTTTAGCCTTTAACCTGTTTTTGATAGTCCTGCTCGTTCTACGAAAACTTGCTCGCAACGAAGTTGTGACTGGTAGGGTGGGGTAAAATGAGACACGGGGCAAAACGTGACATTTTAACTTAGCCGGTTTCTGTAGCTAATACAAAAACTAATTTTCTTTGTTCCTCTTTTCCAACGATAAGTGCTGGTACTCGTCTACATTTTCGTGTGTAAAAGTGGGTGACTACTCGCAGCGTTCGCGCGGGAAAAATTACGCGGCTGGTGTCAGTGCGTTCGCGACCCTTCAAAAAGTTCGAATCCGCGCGTGAAGCTATTCTTGCGTCAGTACAGCAACGTAAATATTTATTTGGTCACGTTAGACTATATGAGCTACATTACACCGAAAAATTTGTTTGGCGGCCGGGAATAAGGTGGAATGTTTTTTTTTTAATTGTGGCTTGTGAGAGGGGCAAAACGCGACAAAAGGGCATGCAATTACCATTGAGAGTGTTTTATTCATTTACCAATAAATTACACTTACTATATATTATATTTCTTTGTTCACGAGGGTATGGACATACAAGATATCATATATAGCTTCCTGGGAGGAAAACGACATTAAAATGCACTGACTACCGTTCAGGACATGACTCCCTCCATTCACACTGCATCGATGCTCTTCCGTGTTCCCAAGGATGCTCTCAGGAGACGCATAAAAGAATGGCCGAATGTCCAAGTCAGGTCGTCCGCAAACACCTTCTGGGATTGTGTTTTAACGACGTTTCTCCAATACAGTAATTGGAAAACAAACGATCCCTAGGAAATCTGGCTGTAGCACAGTTTTAAATTCATTGCCTCACAAAGCCCAGCGGACGAAGTTAACAGCCATAAAACGCCTGAGCAGTTCTGCATCAAAACGGCAAAAAGAGGTGTAAGAGATGCGTCAAAACATATCTCGCCTCCAATTGATAAATATCCAATGAGGTGCAAGCGTTCAACAGAAGACAACATTATTACAAATAAAAAATGGTGTTGTTTGATCTGCAAGGAGTTTCGTAACAACGCAACATCGCGTTCTGTCTAGATTCAACGCGTGAAGTCCAAAGAGAAAACTCAAACGACTGCGTAAGAGCCCACAGAGTGAATTGCAAGTCTTTCTACTGCAAACACTGAAGCAATAAAATTTCTTTCACACTGTCTCATTTTTCCCTGCTGGTTGGGACGGAATGACACATCTGGAGCATATTCTATTGATTTTTAAAACAATATTTCGAATGGTGGAAACATGGCAATAATAATGTAGCACATAACATGTACCTTAACGTTTCTGCATTGATGTTCAATTATAAGAAATGAAATAAATATTCATGTTTTAAAAATTTTATCGCACTTTACCTCACCCTACTCTAAATTTAATATCAAAGGCCAAGTCATTGTTCTTGAGTCGCTGATTTGAACTCTACGAACGAATGTTCCCTGTGCATTGAAATCTGTTTGTAATGTTACAGAAAATAAAAATGATTACTTATATTGAACGCTGCGTATATGGAATGGCGAAGTTTGATTCACCTCGGCATGTTAGCACCCTTTATAGCGCCTAATAAAAAAAAGCACTAACTCGTAATTAAACCAAAATCCCAGCATATGATGTGCAAAAGACGTCAACACCTAACGAACTGTTTACGTTTTCGTTAGTAAGGAAAGCGTTCATGGCGGAAAGTGCGTTACACGGCATATAGACGGAAACCCTCGCTGGGCAATGTAGCATAAAGCATACACTCTGTAGAGGTCGACTGATCGACGAGCAATTAGCGCCTGTAGTGGGATGCCTTTTACTTCGTTAATACGCATCGGTCAATCGAATAAATCGATAGCCGCGTATAGAACGCCCTAATACATTTTTCCCCCTCTATGACTCGCCTCAATTTTGCGTGCAGATTTTTGCAGCCCTTCTTTCTTCACAAAGTCCCATGATTGATCATTATAAAACTAGCCCTGATGAAGTGCGAAGCATTTGGGTGGATCGCGCATACGCTGATGACCACCTGGTTTGCTGCTTTGCGTAGAAAACTCACTCTGTTGTTTACATTTAGCGTCAAACCTGACAAATCAGCAACCATGCCACTTCACACCATGAATCCAAGTTTCCCTTCCTCTTTGCGTTTCTTTTTTTATCTTTACGTGTCATTGACGCTGGCAGCTGCTGGAGCTTAAACTGTCCGTATATTTATTCTTCGGTGATCTCCTCAAATGGCACATTCGTAAGCAGACACTGGAATAACATGGCATGGGCTAAACTGAAACTGCTTTCAGGTGCCTGCATAATCACGGGATAATATTAATGCGTTTGTTTCATGTAAAGCATTCAGTTATGGTGATGAAATTATGGCATGCGTATATTCTCTGCAATAGATTGGCCGTGACAAAAGCGAAGAGCCGTTGGTTGCGCTTGATCTCTTGATTGATTGATTGATTGATTGATTGATTGATTGATTGATTGATTGATTGATTGATTGATTGATAAGTGGGGTTTAACGTCCCAAATCCACCATATGATTATGAGAGACGCCGTAGTGGAGGGCTCCTGGAATTTCGACCACCTAAGGTTCTTTAACGTGCACCCAAATCTAAGCACACGGGCCTACAACATATACGCCTCAATCTGAAATGCAGCCGTCGCAGCCGGGATTCGATCCCGCGACCTGCAGGTCAGCAGCCGAGTACCTTAGCCACTAGACCCCCGCGGCGGGGCGCGCTCGATCTCTTGCTCTGCGGGCAGGCTTAGTGTACACCTTCGAATTCCTCGCCGTGCTCTGCTGACTGGCTTCACTTGGCACTGTCCAGGGCCCCTCGCTTTTTTCTTTAATCGCGAAGAAAACGAGGCAAACCGAGGCGGCTGAATTTTCAAAGGGCCGAGCGTCTTTTGGCGTCTTGCATTCCTCGGGGGGGGGGGGGGGGGGGGGGGAGCCGACAGCACACTTGCTCCGGAGGAGGCCGCTCCTCGGGCCGCTCTCTCCTGTAACTCCTTTGCGAAGCGGGACTTTTGTTTGTCCAACTCGGAGAGACCAGGGCCACAAAAGGCCGATCGAGCAGGGAAGAAAACAGGGGCAGAAATCACCTGGTCGACGGCCAGCCCGACTCGGCAAGCAACCGCTCCCATCGACAGATGTGGGGCCTTGTCTCGCTTTTTTGCGCTAGCCTGGGAATCGTACTCTTCGCGCTGACCCCAATACGCCCCCCTTCCTCCTTCCTACGGCACTGCGGTGCGAAGAAGGCAGCCTTGCGCGCTCCCAACCGAGGAAGAAGAAAAGAGCCCGAAGGTGTGGTTTCCGTACACCGACCTCTGGTTCGTCGCCCCCCCCCCCTTTCCTTCTTGACCCTGCGATCCCCTCCTGATGAGGGGACGCGACCTGACCTGCCACTGAGTGAGTGTACTGCCGTCATAAGTCTCTTAGGAAATTCGCTTCATTCTTCGATCCCTGGACAGGTGACGCTCGCGGTGCAGGCCCGACAATGGGGCTTCCCCCGCGGCTCTTTCCGCGCGGGATATGATCTGCTGGGCTCTTGTGCCGGGCTCGCTGTTTTGTGTGCCGCCGAAAGCCCCGCGTGGAGGGCAAGGAGGCGAGAACCCTACCGAGAGCTCGCCGCCAGTGGACGCGAGCGGCGGAAAGAAGGCGGCAAGAACAACCGCTCACGCTCAATATCGCCCTTCCCTCGACTTTAGACGCGCCTCGTTTTCAGGACACGATAGCACGCCTCCCAGGGATGGCTCCAAAGACGCTGCCGCTTTCATCTTACCCCGTGCTACCTCGTTCTCGCTTTGCTTATTCTCGTTTCGCTCTCCGCGAGTAAGCGCTGGGAAACTTTTCGAATTTCGCGACTTCGCAGCCCTTGTGGCGGTGTCTCGGAATTGTATGGGCTCCTGTATTCACCAGGCACACGCGTTAATCGGAGTCTGTTTAGTTCCGTGGCTTCATTTGTGCTACCACCACCCGGCATTCTTTGCTTCTCTCTTGCTTGCTTTTTCTAACGTGCTTTATTTGAGGCAGCCTGGGACACTCCCTCCAATCGCAACATTCCCAAGTCTGTAATGAATGGCCGTGTTGCGCTGTTTTTTTTTTTTTTTCGCGTAAACTTCCTGGGATGTCATAGTTCACTGGAAATGGAACTTTTTATTAGCTGCTTATATTTCGTGATTTAGTATAGTTTGGTTGTGTTGAATTTATCTGGGGCAGGAGAAGTTACCATGTAAACGATACTGGCGCTAACCTTTACCCTCCGTTACGGGAAGTGACAGGCTGGTGTCTTCGCTGAAGATCCTACCATTTTGTGAGGCACAGATGCCATCTTCTTACCTGTGCTAAATCTTAAAAACAAAATGACCTTAAAGTGTCATTTTGACCTTAAAGCGGTAGTGATTGGCGTGGCGTTTTTTTTTTTTTTTGCTGCTATGTACTCCTATTAGTCATAACACAACACATCGTTTTTCGCAGCTCCCAACGGATAATTAATTATAGCCTCGTTATTACCGACGAGTGTTTACGTTTACCGGATTACGTTATCCCTAATGTGTCAATTCTCGCATGTGTCAATTCTCGCACGGACCATTTTAAACTATTAAAAACGCGCTTAGCATGCCATCCTGATATTGTCATCACGCCCGCAGCTTCCGTTTAATTCTGATTTCAATTTCAAATGTCAACTAAAGATCCTCGTATACATTGGTTGGTGTACAGTTAAAGAACATTAGGTCGTACTGCTATAAAAAAAATGGAGGTATAGAATGGTGGAAGTGGGATAATAATTAAAGACGAGTTCGCTATACTTCATGACGAGGTCGAAACGTGAAGGGCATAATAGGGAAGCTGTTGGTTGAGGTATTTGATTGCTTGTCTCGCTTCACTCAGGCGTCGTGCGCAGCTCGATCGGGCTCCAGAAAGGTGATTGTCGGTTAACGGCCTCATCGGCGACGCATATACGCGGCGCGCGAGCCTTCCCTGCGTGGATGTCTTTCCGGCCTGGCGGCAAGCCGGAGCTCGCGCCGAGTCTGGCTGGTTCGCGAGATCAGTCAGCGGCGAGACGAGTGCGTTGCAACGACGTGCAACCTTTCACGCCCAAGCACGCGGCGGCTGCCAGTACAAATGAACACCGGCCCAAAATAACCGCTGTCGCCAACGCGCTGGCGAGAATTCCCTCGCGTTATAGCGGCGCCGTCTGTTTTGAGCGAGGCAAGAAAAAAAACGCCGCCGAAAACGAAATGGCGCTGCGGCGGCTGCTGCAAAGCAGCGGAAGCCGCCGGACGAAAGCGAAAAGAAAATAGAAGGCCCCCGAAATAGAGCGACTTCTTCATTAGGGAATCAAAACAAATCGTACTTAACCCCGCGGTTCCTGTCGCCAGATGTCGAAATAACAAGAGCAGCTCTATTTTCCTCTCTTCCCGCTCGGACGTGGCTCCGTTTGTTTTCGGTATTGAACGGTTTGCTTGCTTGCGTTTTATTTTGTCTTTCGTTTATTACCGACTCACCTTCGTGTTCTTTCAGGCTGAAAGCTGTGCCGCAGCGCTGTATAGATGCGTTCGAGCGCGCATGGTCGGTATAAACATGGAGCGTCTAATCTACGATATGTTTTAAACGCCTTTCGTGCCTTCAAGGCAATGACGAAATTGATCTGTGTGTCTGGTTCATTAGGTGCACGTCTGATAATGTTGATAAAACAGCAGGCAAATATGGAATCAATACGTTGGATACCTGAGGTGCCTTCTATGTTATGCGTTAGCCCCAGTTGCGGGGTCGTTTGACCATGGCGCATGAGTATAACGCGTTCCTGGGCTAGGTCGCTTATAATGCAATGATTTGAGCTGTTTACGAACTCTCATGTGACTTAGAGTACGAGACGCCTCGGTTGACCCAGGTGTAAAAGAACTCGGACAGAACCACAAAATTTTAAGCAACATAATGAACATTTTCCGAAGTTCCTTCAGGCATCACCTAACGAGGTTCCTGAATCTCCTTGCACACCTTGCCCTGACAACAGCAGAATCACCCGCTGTCGCCTCGCTGTTCATCAGCCTGGCTGCAGGGCGAACTGCGTCCCTTCTGGCCTATTTTATTGCGTTAGCTTCGGAGTAGAGGCTCCTCCCTTTCTTCTTCCCTGCCTTATCGAGCGGCTATATCCGAGACATGTCACACTCTGTGGGGGTTTGTTTTGCCGAGTCATTTTCTCTTTTTCTGCTTTTTAAACGGCGTTCGCTTATTGCAGTTTCCCGTCATCTTACTTTCGATGTCGCTAGCGTTCCCCGGAATAATTTAAAATCCCCGGCAGCTCCTGATTGGATTAATTCTGCGCGACGCCTGTTTCCGCGTAACGCGGCCGACGGACGCTCTTCCTCTTGCTGGCGTCGTCCCTCTGGTCGACGGCGCTGCAGATTTATAGTTTTAGCTTTTACGGCCGGCTTCTTGGGCGTCGGTACTGTCACAAACAGGCCGCAGATAGAAAGGAAGAGCGGCAGCCGAGAAAAGGGGCAAGCGGGAGCAAACGCGCCCTGTGCGCGGTTCTTCAAAGGAAAGAAGAAAAGGCCTCCGCCGGCCATGTACACCTCCTCCCGAAATTTCTCGCGAGGATCGTTTTCAAAGAAAACATGCTCTGAGGCAAAGAGATAAAGCGGCCCTGAATTGGGACGAAGGCAGATTTTTTCCCGATTTCCATTATACAAAGCGCTCCCGTCGAAACGGCGCTGTATTTTTCTTTCCCCCACCAGAGGACGATGTCCGTGTGGACGCGGCTGCACGAGGCCGCTGGTTGGCTGCCTTGGCCTTGCGGCGCGCGGCCCTAGCAGCTTGGGCACCGCGTTGACTGCTGCCGGCGGCGAGCTATGACGTGCCCTCGGTGCGTTCACCTATACAGCGCTTGCTTGCTCCACTGATGCGGTCATGTAATTACGACTTGGCGCTTTTCTTTGCTGCCACAACGTGAAAGGACCGGTGCTGTTAGCGTTCTCGGAACGCGGTGAAAGGCCCCTGCGTAGCAGGTATTTCATCGATAAACCTTCGAAGGGCGTGAAGTGCGCTGGGCGGCCGGTGAGCGAGCTGGCTACAGCGCCTGGCGCGCCAATGGCGAGAGAGAAAGGGGGGGGGGGGGGGGGGGCATTCGGGATTGCTCAGGCGGCGCTGCAAGGAAACGACAGCAGCGGCGGCCAATTTGATTAACGCTGGCCGGCTGCCAGACATGGCCTCTTTGTGTGTGGCGATTACTCTGGATACAATAAACAATTCCTCCTCGCGGAACTCGAATGGCGGGAGACATGCCGGAGTACTTGATTGCGATAGCGGTGCGCATGCGGTAGGGGGGATCCGAGCGACGGCAATTTTGAATTAGTCAGGGAAATGCGGAGACCAGGGCGCCCTTCGGTGCTTTGTTTTCCTCTTGCCGGCGCCCACTCCGAGGACGTCAGCGGACGCGATTGACTTGACATTCGCGTAATTACCGTCAGCGGCGCCTTGTTCCGCTGGAGAAGGTGCCGAAGGTCTCAGCTGACATTATGCTTTTGAGTGGCTGCTTCTGACCATCCCTGTGTCACGCGGCTTCCCTCCACACGTGCTTGCGCGCTCTTCGTCAAGTTTAGCGGCTGCGAGGAGACAGAGCCGCATCGACTTCCCAGCAACGTCCGCTTGCCGGGTTCGCCCGTGCGGATTTCGTTGCTGTACCTTCTCAAGCATTCCTTCAAGGGAGCTCAGAAAGCGCACGTCTGCCTCCTCCTGCAGGCACGCTGTGCACTCGATGATAGACAGCAGCAGCATGTTTTGCTTATATCCAATCTCTGTCTGTACTTTTCTGTAGTTTCTCAAACTTCAGGGAGAAGGAGCTTTCTGCACTATATATAGTAATCTTTCTCTCGTTTTCTGGTCCGAAGGAAATGCACTGTCGCACGGTGTTCTGTAGTTAGGCCAGAAGGCGCTCTTGATATTGTTGTGGGCATTGCATAGGTACTCTGACTTGCATACTGTGGCGCAATAGATAGGTCATAGCATGCGGCTGATCAGCAGTACATTTATAGCTATAGACACCTTCAGCTGAGCGTTTAGTTGACTCCAGTCATATCTGATTATAGTAAGACGGTAAGTTGGGTCAGTTGGTTAGGATCCATCGTGAACTTATTTACAGCGCAACACCAGAAAAAATACAGGACAGGGAAGAAGCAAAAGTGCCGTCTTTTCTTTCTCTTTTGCTCCTTCCCTGTCCTGTATTTTTTCTGGCGTTGCGCTGTAAGTTCACATATCTGATTATGCTAGCGATTTACACACAAACGTGTACAAGGAATTGCAATGCGCGTGCGCAGAATCGTCGTGTGAGCAGAGGACAAACAGCGCATTTATCGCTTCGTTTGTGATGGAAATCGTGTGCGTCCACATGGTTCAGCCGTTGGTTTGCTGCCAGGTTGAGAGCATCTAGTCTAGACGCGCTTGTTGGTTGATTGATATGTAGGGTTTAACGTCCCAAAACCACTATATGATTATGAGAGACGCCGTACTGGAGGGCTCAGGAAATTTCGACCACCTGGGGTTCTTTAACGTGCGCCCAATCTGAGCACACGGGCCCACAGCAATTTTGCCTCAATCTAAAATGCAGCTGCCGCTGCCGGGATTCGATCCCACGACCTGCGGGTCAGCAGCCGAGTACCTTAGCCACTAAACCACCGAGGTCGGAATGCCACCCTTCAGTATCTTTCGAGATTTTCCGTTTGTTTATAGCGATACCCACCTAAATTATACATGAAAATTTAAAAAAAATCCAGCAGATCCCACCTACCTTGGGAATCGACGCTATGCGAAGCATGTGGAGCGAAGGTGACTGTGTTATTATTATTATTATTGCGTGACACTTTATGAAATGACGCAATATATATATATATATATATATATATATATATATATATATATATATATATATATATATATATACAAATGTTGCACGTACAGACATATGCTGAACATCTGCAGATGTTTATATAACCAATTGTTTCTACTTGCGTAACAATGCCAACGAGTATGAGTACTAGCAACACCAGATGTGATAAGCTGATATGAAGCGCTGCTACTTGCGACTATGGTAGCCCTGTACACTGCTACATAAATCAACTTCATCGGATGGCAGCTAACTAAAATTGACGTTTGCCCGGCTGTGACTGCTGTATTATAGGAGTGTACATATGTAAGGTTTATTAATTGGATAGCCAGCACTGCAACCACAATTGACGTTTTAATAATATTAGGGTATATTTAAAAAGTAGTCCCGAGACCTGGCGTGGCTCTGAGGTATAATACTTGATTTTCACGCAGAATATTGAGATACAATTTCTGCTGCGACCCTGGCATTTATTTATTCATTGCGTTCATTGGGCCAACAGTGCCGATGTCAGTTTTTTCTCAACGCGAATGCGTTAAAACTACCCATGTGTGTTCTCGCCGTTCCATGCATGTCTTGAGCAGTGCCACCCATATTCTTGAAACCATTTTGTCCTCCCATAATAATTTCAGCTCATGCCAAGTTGAGGGGGTGATGACGAGAGCACCCAGACGTAGGCGGCTTGATAGAGCGCGTCCAGATAGATAGATAGATAGATAGATAGATAGATAGATAGATAGATAGATAGATAGATAGATAGATAGATAGATAGATAGATAGATAGATAGATAGATAGATAGATAGATAGATAGATAGATAGATAGATAGATAGATAGATAGATAGATAGATAGATAGATAGATAGATAGATAGATAGATAGATAGATAGATAGATAGATACCGAAAATTCTTGCAGTACGCAAAGAAAATCTTCTCATTTAAAAACGCTGTCGCTGTGCTACATTGCAGTTGCGAAAATTCGATGGGTGAGTGTGTGGAAGCACTTACATTATGTCATGAATAACGGAGCTTCCCTCTGCCAGGTTAGTTTTCTTTTCTGTTACTCTACTCCACAAGTCATTTTGTATAGTTGTAGTTGTTATTGTTGTCATATAATTGGGGAATGGGAATCAGATTGCATCATCTCTGTGGGGTTCAGAGAAAACACTCAATGGAGTAACTGATGTTGCAGTGTATATGTGCAAGTTCAGAAGGGCAAGAATCCCTGAATTCTGCTCTTCTCTTGCGTTATTGTCGCGTTCACGTATTCTTTGAAGCAGGTTGTCATTACCCTCTGCAAAGAAAAAAAAAACACGGATAATTCCTTTCTGTGCAAAGGAGTCTTTCGTATACTGCTGTGAAACGCCGAAGAAAACATTTAAGGCTGTGACAATAACGTGCTGAAATTGCGGGCATCTTCTTCGCCAATGATTCAGACTTCGCTCTCCACCCCGTATATTCTTCGGGGCACTGGAGTTCAAGCCTGTCTGGATTATGTATATAATAAAGTTTTCTAATACTACTACTACTACAGGCTTGTCCAAACGCCTCACACTGTTGTGCAAGACCTTATTCTGCGCGTTTGGGTTCGCGCGCTTTGCGCATGAGATGCATCCTTAGCGCGAAGGGTGAAGGACAGAGCGCGGACTGGCGCTGAGGCAGGCGTTCCACTGACCTGCGGCTGTGGCATACAAGTTCATGGCCGTGAAGGGGCGCGCCGGGGCACTCTCGCTCAGCAGCTCGTAGGGATGAGTCGCAGCTGCCGAAGCCGCCGCCGGGGGAACAATGCTGGCGTTGGCCGGGTCCGGCCATCCATCAATAGCGAGCGAAGCATCCGCTGGAGAAAGGGCCCTCGGAGCGCGGCCGCACAAACAGGCCAGTCAACGATGCGTACGAACAGCACCCTTCTTGGCCGGTTGACACACACACACCATATATATATATATAAATATATATATATATATATATATATATATATATATATATATATATATATATATATATATATATATATATATATATATATATATATATATATATATATATATGTGTGTGTGTGTGACGCAAATTTCTGTGTGCAGCCGTGTCTGTGGCACAGTGGCAAAGGCGAAAGAAGCTTCTTCTCTCCAAGTGGGGAATTCATTTGGCCTGCTGTGAGGCCGATCGATGCGAAGCCCCGCGGTTTCCTCCGCCGCCATAATTTCCACGCATGCCAGATAATTATGTAACCTTTCGGAGGCTGGCGGCCATGGCACAACTTCTGTGAGCCCCGACTGGCGCGCTTCAGTCTTATCGTCATTGACACGTCCGGAGCGCGCATGCTCCGTAGAGCTTTCGAACTGTCCAATAAGATCGTCTGCGTGGGGCGTCAGCGGCGCGTCGATGCACTTCTGCAGATACCGTGATCTCTGCGAGCCTTTTGCAGGCGGGCGTTCCCGAGATCAAGTCGTTGTCGAAACGCGGTCTGTAACGGGAATCAGTGTTGCGGAGTGGCCACTGCGGAATCGGAATGATTCCGGAAACACTGCACTTTACCGCGACGTCGGTATGGAATGGGGGCAAATCTAGGAGTTTCAAAATGGCTTGGCCGATTACAAGCTCGGCATGTTTATAAACGTTGCGCCAACTATAAATGTACTGTTATTTTTTAGCTAACATTGTCACATAAGGACGTTCGTATTGTGTATTTATTGTATTACTCCCCTCCATAATGCCTCTGGGCCTGTGGTTAACTTCAAATAAATAAATAAATACACAAATTCTGCCCTCATGTAGACTGTATTGTGGAGAAGTTTGTCTCTATTCTTCCCGCAACCGCGGTTCTATGCCGTTGGTATACGTCTAGCGAAAGTATACGGCGGTGGCATAAACTTCCTTACGCCTTGTGATTTTTTTCCCCTTGGCAGCGCCTCAGCCGCCTGCTGTCTCCCCACCTTTCATTTATTTGTTCTTGCTGCTGTCGCTGTCTGTGATTTGGACAAATAGTGAAAAAAATGGCTGCTCTAAGCTGTGAGGCGTATTGACGCTGGTGCGATGATGTGTTCACTGCGAGCTTATGTATATATATGCCAGCTAGCGCGCCGTCTCACCTTATACTCCATCCCCCCCCCCCTTTTTTTTTGCAATACTGTCACCCTTGCCTCGGCAAACGGGCGCCTTTGTCCGAAACTGCACGATATATGTTATCGAATCGCTCGAACTCGCTAACGTGTGTCGTACTTTTGCAGTTCTAAAGTCATGTTGCTTCCTTTTCGGAGATCTTTTTTTGGATTATGATCCTAAACGGATTGATTTGTGTTTCGCTTGAGAAGGGACGTTTAAAACGACACTTCATGTATGCTGGGCGATAAGAGTGCAACTATAATTACAATTCAATTACGGAAATTACCCAAAATATACCCATCACGTCAATAGTGATAACTACAGATTCTGTGATGTTAAACAAAAATGGCTTGACAGCAATGTAGCTGTGCCTTGAGGCTGTGCGATGAACTAAAATCTTTACGCTGTCGTCAATGCTAGGTATGTTGGGAACCCAGAAAATTGTGTAATTTCACAAATTTGCATTTAAGTCGAAACCTTGTAACATGAAAAGGTGCCAATCGATTATTTTCAATTTTCATAGTTCATGCCATAGAATAGTTTTCCAGAAAAATTTTCAGAATATTTTTCCAGAATAGTTTTCCAGAAAATAGTTTTCCAGAAAATATGTCGTACCGTTCGGAAGTTATGGTTTTTGGCACTAATAAAAAGCAAATAAAATGATGTTTTAACAAAAACAAAGGAGTTTTACGATCTGTCATGTACATGATTGCAACATTGGGGGAAGGCTGAAAACCGTCACGCTAATAGTTGCGACGTTCATTCAGCTCTCCTTCATTCTTAACTCTGTACACCCATCAAGATGCCTTTGCTGCGTTCAATAATCACTGGAATGGAATTGAATGGCCCGGCCATTCCCCGAGCGGGAATGGGCCAAGTTTTTTTTTTATTCCGAGGAATTGTAAAGAAATAAATTGCGGCACGTTCTAATTCCCCGGAATGAAACTGGAATGGAAGGAAGGCGCCCATTCCGCAACACAGACGTGAATGCAAAAATGGTATACCCTTGGGATTGTTTTGTTGCAGCCTTTTTCTCTCTTTCTCTCTCCCTAAAGTCTTTCACCCTCCAAACTTGTATACGTCATGTTGCTGCCCTCAACGACGGTGAAATTATTTATACTGCCCGCTTTGCGATATTCATAGAAATTGTACAGCTCAACTTTTTTTTTCTTTTTCCGTTTTCGAACGAGAACAATGAGCATAAGAAATCAATCACGCTGGCGTTGAAGGTCAGTTGAGATCAGGTATATTAATGGTATGTTGTCTTTCTTTTTCTTACCCTATGCTTTTATTTGGCCACTGCGTATAAATTCTGCACTTCTTTTATCCTTTTTTTTTTTGCTTTGTTGAGCTTCTCGCTTCGGATAACACGTACACTAAGCTCAGTGTAGTATCTTGACTTGTTTCCCTCTCTTCTTCGCCGGTGGGGTCAGTTCAAAGGCCGCTTTACAACAGTCACAAAGAAAAATGACAAACTTCGCTGGTCAGTATGCTCGCTCTTTCAAACAAGTGTCATGAGGTTGTGTAATCAATGTCGGACGTGCCTCATCTTTTAGTGTTCAAGCCCCTTCGAACGGTGGTCCTACGTCCTCCTAAGCACACCAAACAAACGTTTCTTGAAGCCTCGCACAATTTCGTAAGACAACCAACTGTGCGATAAGGTCACCATTATCGGCAATCTCTAGATCGGTTGGTTGTTTGAGAGAACAACAATTACATCAACGTCAGCGTTTGCACTGCACACTCACGCACTTCTCCTACAATGTAACTTACGACCCTACATCTCGCTTTTTACGAAGTGGAAGATGGTCTTGATAGCATGAAGGTCAAGTGGTCTCTGAGCCTTCTGGCATTATCGCAGCAACATACGCGTTGGTACCTTCGAGTGAATCTTTATTTCTTACTTTCAACCGGGTGACTTTCAAGCAGATGTCGCCAATTGATATGATGTCGCATATATTTTCAAATCACCGAGGTGTAGCGATGGATCTTTGAATTTCATTGCACAATAATCACGATAGTATGGTGAGTAAATCAATTTTGTTCAAGACGTGAACGAACGAACAGCACGAGATACGCGGTGGTGAAAGAATGACGTAGAGGGCGTTAATGTCTGTCGTTCTTTATCTGTTCATGCCTTAATCATATATTTCCCAGCACATGAGGTGCACCTCTGCAGACCTTTCGTATGCACTCGATTTAACAATGCTACGCATGTACCCTGCACCGCATTTTCCGACTTGGTATCCATGAAGGAATTGGTTGCACGTATAGGTTGATGGTTCTTATGAACACTTTATATAAACGAACAGATGACGTTGAGTTCTCATGGATGAGAACTCAACGCAGAGGGAGTTCTCTCCCTCTGTGTGTGTGTGTGTGTGTGTGTGTGTGTGTGTGTGTGTGTGTGTGTGTGTGTGTGTGTGTGTGTGTGTGTGTGTGTGTGTGTGTGTGTGTGTGTGTGTGTGTGTGTGTGTGTGTGTGTGCGTGCGTGCGTGCGCGCGCGCGCGTCGCCCCTTAGCGGCCGTTGCGTCTTAAGGATATACTTTAACGATAGAGATTACTTCGGCTGAAAGGAAATGGTCTCTCTGTAATTACTCATGTGCCGTCCCCGAAAAAAAAATGTGCTGAAATTTTGCGCCGCGCTAAAATTGTGTCCATTGTGGATATACAGGTCAGCCTCCATACAACACTTGGCGTTTAAAATATGAGCAGTCGCTTCGTGAAATTCTCTCTAAAGCAGATGTTCTTGATAAAAAGAAAACCAGTGTAGCCGTCATTGTAGGACGTCCTAGATCAGGCGACGACCGCTGCACTCTGGAAATATCAAATGCACTGGAACGGTGTTTCCGCCATGTACGCTGTATCACCACGTGCTGTTCAAAGACCATCAATAAAAACATAAGGCTATCAAGAGCATGCAGCCCTTGCTAAGCCTGCGCTCTACAGTAAAACTATGCCACTCATTTACAATCAGCTTAGCTCAAGCGTTGCACTCTCTTTTTTTTCTTTATACAGAAAGAAAAAAAAAAGACATAGCTACATCTTTTCTCTCTCGACTCCCTGTATTCGACGACGTGCGCAGGTGTCTTGCCGCAGGCGTCACAGCGCATGACATATCGGCGACAACTCGTCTTGAAAGTGCAGCTGAATTGAAGAGGGCTTGGTCCTTGGTCACAAAGCTTTTCGTTCGGAAGTCGCTGTTATGATTGCGTCTGGCATCATGATGTGCCTCGGAATTTTTTTTCTGTGGCGCTGAAGCTTTATTTATTTATTTATTTATTTATTTATTTATTTATTTATTTATTTATTTATTTATTTATTTATTTATTTATTTATTGAAAATACCTCACAGACCTAACAGGGCATTGTGTAAGGGGAGTATAAAAGGAATAGATACACGAATTGGTACAATTTTTATACAAACAATAACATAAACTAATGGTCAATAATTATACAACTCCTAACAGGAATAACAATGAGAAAATAATAATATTATTTTATTAGGAATATAACGGCAATGAATGTATACACACAGGCCCTGGTGTTGCATTCACTGCTGCAGCAAGGGGAAAAGATCACCATTTTCACTACATTATGTGTGCGAGAGTTGAGTGTATGATTGTTGACAACTCAACAGAGAATACCACTGGAACAAGTCCCGTCGTCGTTTACACTCCGGAAATTTTTTTTACACAATTGCCTACCGATAAAAAGCGTTTAGAACGTAATCAGGTTCGGGCACGCATGCGAGTATGTATGTATTTATGTATGTATGTATGTATGTATGTATGTATGTATGTATGTATGTATGTATGTATGTATGTATGTATGTATGTATGTATGTATGTATGTATGTATGTATGATGGATGGATGTATGTATGTATGTATGTATGTATGTATGTATGTATGTATGTATGTATGTATGTATGTATGTATGTATGTATGTATGTATGATTTGATTGAGTCGTCGTGACAGAGCCCTGTTATACAATCTAAAAGTCGGTTCTGTGTCGGTGCGCGAACGATTATACCGTCAAGGACGTCATGGCAGTGTGATACGTTCGTCGTGTGGCTCCTGTGAGACACTAAAACACATCATTTTAAAGTACCCTCAATTCGTTGTACAGCGAGCACTACTCAAAATGGACTATGGACTGATTGGACTTAGATGCACGACCTTTGACGATTGCGTGTTCCCAGGAGGATGCGCTTCTTAGCGTGACCAGGCTCACAGATCCCTTTTAACTTTCTTAACAAAAACGGGTTTGGTGTCACGTTTATAGACATTTATCATGGGCCTATATTTTGCGTGTCCCCCTCCCCTTTTTTTTTCTTACTTCCCTCTTCTCTCTCCTTGTTTCTTCTTTGCTTTCCTCTATGTCTCCCCTTCCCGAAAGAGCAGGCAGGTGGTGTGCCCCTATAGGTGGCAGTTTTCAGACTGTTCCCTCCCTATTTCTTCTGTCTTCGTGTTTTCTATATACACATACCAAGTAAGTAAATAAATAAATAAATTCGCAACAATAGGTGAAATGGACATGGCATATTTTACTGGCGCTGCTCCCTGTAACCTTATGGCTGCAGCAAATACAGGGAGAAAATACGCGACTCGATAACGACAGCTTGCCGTAATTCGAAGCTCTGAAACCAATTTCATTTTCTTTGATAACAAGCAGAGCTCGCGCTTCCGTTTCATGAAACTCGTACTAAATACAATGCTAAAAGCTGGTGATCCTTCATCTGATCTATGTCTTCCATAGGGAAGACATAGTTATCAAAATGGTTTTGTTGTTCTCTGTCAGGTTGTACACAGTCATTCATTGGAAAGTATAGCAGAAAACGTCTAAGGCTTACTCTTGAGTCGACAAACTGTCACCCTTTGTTTTTCGACGGTAGCAAACCACGATGAGCCTTCTTGCAACGTTAAGCAGGTTTCCTTTGTTGCTCTTGAATTATAAACAGAAATGTAGACTCTGCAAACTGTACGCAGTCGCTGCAGTGTCAAGGCGTCAGGACGCCCGTTCACTGAAGCAGAAACGTATACACGCAAGAGCGTGCGGTGTTAAACACTTCGTCGAAACCGAAAGCAGCTCTGTCCAGCAGGTATAGTAACACGCATTCCGGCCAAGCGGCCATTGATATTCCGCTTGAGTGAGGAGCTATTCGCGAATCGGGCGTGAATCGACGTACAGCCCGTGCCTTTGATACCGCGATCGTCATCTCGGAGCCCCGGTGCAGAAATCAGGATTCAAAAGACACGCCGCGCGCAGAATAGAAAACAAATCGGCCCCAAAATGCTCTCTCTTCGAGAGTCCGCTTTGTGCGCGCGTGTTTCTCTGGCGAGCCGAGGCTTTATTTCTCAAACTGTCCTCCATCTTTCTGGCTATTTGCATACGGAAAGTGGAGCGTTATATATGCGCCTCCATTGCCGCACGCTCTCTCAAGTTTCACCCCCTTCCAGGGCCGTCCTTATATCGCCCGTTTTCTTCTGCGGTTTCTTTCAGCCCGTTAAATATCTATTCACAGTATAGCGGCTCTTTATTTGCTGCTCTCGGCGCACGAGCTCCTTTCGGCCTTCGAGTCCCGGCGCTTGCACCTCGCGCCGCCGACGATGCCGACGAATCCAAGATCCTTGTTATAAGATTTGAAAATGCTGTCCTTTATGGTTTTTGCGTCTCCTTTCGGCCCGCGCGCTCCTTGGGTTTCCCCGCTGGCCGCGCTTTGCGTGTCTTTTGCTTCGAGCGCAGCGGCTTATTTTGCCACGATTCCCCGAGCCGCCAGTGGCGTCGGGTCCTCCGGTTCTCGCCTTCCCTTTTTTTCTTCTTCCCTCATCCCGTTTTTCCCTTTCTTGGCCCCTCGCTCGTCTCGGGAGCCGTTTTGTGTGTGCTGTTTGAGTGTCTGGCGAGCGTCTTTCGTGTAAATGGAGCAGAATGGGTTATGAAAGCGGACTGTCGCTCTGGGGGGAGGCAGCGGGTAGTTTATTCCCACTGACGTCTTCCCGCTTCCTTTGTGTGTCCCCTCTTATACGCGCCTGATATTATTTCTTTTTGGGGGCAGCCGCGATTTCTGGTGCTTGCCCGCTTCTTTTAACTCATCGTGCCTTTTTTTGTTAACTCTCTTTATTCCGCTCATTGAGGTTGTGTAAAGGCGCCGGAGTCGCGTGGACCTCCTTCTAGTCAGCTATAGTGTCGCCGACGCGACGAATGTTTACCCTTCTGGGCTTTCTTTTCTCCGGTCGCCACTTTTGCCTTTGTTTCGTTCCTCTGGTCTTTCGTACTTTCTATGAACGCTGGCATATTTAGGCCTATTTCGCGATACTGCTTGTACTATTCAAATGTTGCCGAGCGTCGTCGGATTAACCATGTGCGACAATGGCATCGCACTTAGCGTAGTGCACGTTTTTTGTTTGTTCCTTTGTTTAAAAAAAACCTTGTGCCTTGGTTTCGTAAGTTGTCGTTCGTTGCGATGGCTGTGGGGCGGGTTTTCTCTTCGAGCTGTTCAAAGTAGCAACACTCACGTATTCTTGATGCGCGTCATCAATGTGGCTTGACCTTTCAGGATTGAGGTTGTTGTAGTACATTTTACGTGCTCTGCAAAATGCGAGCGCGCGCGACCAGCTGAAGCCGTCATCAGTTTTGTTTGCTCTGCTGCTCACGTCCATTCTCTCTCTCTTCATTATATATATATATATATATATATATATATATATATGCTTATCACGTTCGAAAGTCTCTTTAGTCTCTTTGTATTTGTTTTTTTTTTTTTGCACTTCTCTTGTCATTCATCAGTGCTAGAAGGTGCCATTTGCATGAGCGTGATTTCCTTCGCACTATTTCTCGCGGCATCTTGTGTACAATGGCCGTCTTTGTGTATCTCTCACGTGGCCATTGGCGTCGACAAGTGCCTATACAGTCCAATAAGCAAACTGAACGAAACTTCGTGACGTCAAGAAAAGACGTTAAAGAAGTCTTGCGGTGTAAATGTTGCCGCTTCGAGAGAGCGCACACATATTAAAGAAATGATTAAAATAAAGCTTAATTGCCATTAGAGGACTCTTGTTAAAAGGGACAGCTTTAAAAAAATATATCTAAAAGGCATTGGGGTATGAAGTGACAACGTTAATTGTAAGTTCGTTTAAAGCATGATCTCTGGTTTTTCTCGGCTAAAGAAAAAAAAATGAAATGTTCTACGTGGGGTTTGACTTGCCGGAGAACTGTATATGCCTAGGTTTCCCCACCAAGCCTTGTATAAACACGAAATTGATTGATGAGGCCGCCCGCGCATTGACTGCGTTGTCTTCTCGATCCCTTCGGTGGCTGCTCCTTCGCCTGAGCGTACACCCAGACCCGGCGGAGCCATCCTTTGACCCATAGAGAGGCCAAGGTCAGCCGGTTGGAGCCAGCTACGCTCAAATTTAAATCCGAAGACTTGATCGTGGAGTGTTTCTGTGCTATCCGCAAACCTTCTGTTTAGGAATCAGCTTTTCGCATATTCATAAAACAACCACAAAAAAAGATTGGCGTATCTGCATCGCTTCTCAATTTTGTTCCCGTAAGCCCGCCGCACAGTCGTCGCACCTCGCGTACCGGGCTGAATTAGATTTATTATTATTATTATTATTATTATTATTATTATTATTATTATTATTATTATTATTATTATTATTATTATTATTATTATTATTGCTTTTATGGTAAAAAATCAAGTTAAGAAACTTGCTTCTACCGCTTGAAAAGTCTACTGTGAAACTAGTTTTTTTTTTTGCTATTCACTCTCTTTGCGCTTAAGTATCTTTGCATAGGGAAAACATGGGATACTTGGGTTCACAATATTCCTGGCATATGCAATATATTCCATTAACCATATTCTCTTTCGAAGCTGAGAATACGTCACTGGAGCATTCATTCATTCATTCATTCATTCATTCATTCGTTCGTTCGTTCGTTCGTTCGTTCGTTCGTACGTTCGTTCGTTTGTTAGTTCGTTCGTTCGTTCGTTCGTTCGTTCAGTCGTTCGTTCGCTCGGTCGGTCGGTCGGTTGGTCGGTCGGTTGGTCGGTCAATCACGCAACACACAATGAACACCTGTGATGAGCACTTGAATGTGTGCTATGAATAAATGTTAAAGATGAAAGTGCTAAGAGGATTGATAAAACAGTATCTCCGCTTTAGTTCCCGCTATCGCAGACCATGCATTGTTTTTATCCCGTGGTATGTTGTGTAGCCGCGTGTCATTGCAGATAATGTATAAGTTTTTCACCTGCTAGTGTGGAAAACCGGGTTCCGTGTCATCGCAATATATCACCATGGTTTCCTTTTTATCATTTGCCTCTTCAGTCCATATATTCTGCCCAAAGTTGATCAAAAAATACGTCACCATGAAGGTTTTTAAATATTCCAAGTCGCATGGTCATAGCCATGTTCCCTCGGTGGGATAACGTGCATGCAGTTCAGAGCACCTTTTTCTTATAGGTCGAAGTCATAGTCTGTCATTGGGAACACTGGTGAACCAGGGGAAACAAGAACCACTTAACCAATGTTTGAGGTCTTACACCTGTTTTAAATGCAAATGCATTTCTAAGTCGAGCTATGTCAGGCATCCGGCGTTGTCCGCGCACCGGCAGGTGTTATCTCTCCGCTCTCACCCCCTTCCCATAACAGCTGGCCCGCGTGCGCTTATCATCGCCCCTAGCAACTGGAGAATGTGGTGCGAGGGAGTGTAGGAGAGGGTAGGTGCATTGTTTCGGCGCTCTTTCTCTCACCCTTTGCTCTCTTTCTTCGCTGCACCCCACTTTCCCGTCCACTCGCCCTTCACTCTCGACCGTTCACTGGCTGGGCGCCTCTCAAAAAGATCAGGAAGTATGTTCTCGAGACGTCCCTGTGAAACGCCAACGCCGAGCTGAGAACGCGGTTTGTTTTGTTCACTTCATAGTATTTTTTAACCCTGCACGCCAGCTACGCGACAGAAAAACGCCACGTGCGATGAACAGCACTATTTGGTGCACGGTGTAAGAAAAAAACAAAGAAAACATTCTTCTTCTAACACTGAGTCCTCACGTGTGAAACGCCGTTATGGACGCTACGCAATCCATTCGCATTTCCTCACAATTCCCTGCGGAAAGGTGGGGGCATTTTGCTTTTGTCCGAAGATGTGAAACATTCATGAGGTGTTTTCTCACGAACTTACTCTTAATCAGATCCTGGTTAAATGCTGGCTATATCCAGAAAACCAAACGAAAATTGTGTGGTTTCCTCGCTATATCAGCAATTTAGGCGGGACCTAATTAAGAGTGATATATGCTTGTTATGCACTGCTTTTATTCAAGGATATCGATTTTCCTTTCGATATTTAGATCTTTAGGAGGCACTCCTGCTGACCTATTGCAATGTTTCGCATCACTGGTTTTTTGTTTTTATTGCTCAGCGGAGATGCAGCCTTCAACTTGCCAGGTCTTGTAAACAGAAACACATATAGACGAAAATAGCAAACAAACAACGACGTACAATATATGTATAGTTGCAAAAAGACACGTATAAGCACTAATGTTCACCTGCCTTATTAGTGTACAGGCGAGTCAAGAAAACACGCCAATAATAAGGTTAGTTGAGTGATTCCATTGTTCATATAAATTCATTGGTTGATAAATTAACGCCGAGATTTAGCGTCGACTTGGTCGTACATGCTAAACACACGGAATGTTTAATCGTTGAACACGGAATGACATTGGAAGTTAACATTTCGGCAAGACGACTTACTTCGCCAAGGCAACCTCGTAGACAAGTCCCCTCTAAGAAGTGTTAGTTGAATTTAGCGACATTCGCTACACTTCACTTGTCATATATATATATATATATATATATATATATATATATATATATATATATATATATATATATATATATATATATATATATATATATATATATATATATATATATATATATGTGAGAACTTCATTCGTTTTTTTATAAAGCACAAGCACGCCTCCACCTTCGAAAAAAATGCCGCTTTTAACACAGGAAGTACTATATGAATCATTTGGAATAGGCAGAGCTTCGAGTATTTCTCACTAACTCTAAAACAAAACAAACATATTCTAGTTGTAATTAAGAAAACGTGCAGTGCACTTGCGATTCGCTTTCTAGAGTGCAACGCGATAGCGTAATCAGGCCCGGTTCGCATCGCTTGCTCAATCGGTCGGCTGGATTCACTTCTCGGTAGACGCTTCAACCGTGCCGCAAGGAACGTCTGTACGCATGATGTTGGCCGCTTCAAACTATATATCCTAGATTGCCGACGGCAGGAACAGTTGCGAAGTGCCCAGTATGCTATAATCTTTTGAGAATGGGTGCAGTTACTTCTACGTGTTTACAACGCGACAAAACAATTTTAATTTTGTAGACAGTCAGCAGTCCCTGTGTGTACTGGTTTCTTTTGTTCTGTGCGTTTAAGCTCGGTCTTCATTCATTCCACTAACTTGGATTTGGACCCTTTTAAGTAACTAGAAGAAAGTTCATGCTGTTGGCGAATTTTTTTTCTTTTGAGTATGTTGAGAGGCCGCTAGCCAAAAAAAAAAAAGGAATCGGGCATTCTCTTTATACGGGGAGAATGTGTATAGAGTTAACTGGTGCGCTTTCTGTGGCAACATTATCTGAAGTCTGTTCTATGAAGAATCGTGACGTTTACTTTGAGAGCGTCGAAAGAAAAAATCACTGGAGATCGCATATTAGGAAGCATGTTCTTCAGAATATGTGGGACTTCTTGGTCGCCAGCGGTGTCATAGCAAACACAAATCCATGTGAATTAGCTTGCGTTGCTTTTATGCTACAGACATGTATAGAGCAGACTTTTACGTGTCTATAGAGGCGAGCACTGTGACCTATAACACCTCCAACTGCCGCCTAGCCAGGATCACTTCTAAAGTCGACGGGATATCGCGAAGGGATTTGGCTCAGACGCGACACTTGGGGGAGCACTTGGTGCTCTCATAGCAACAGCGAGCGAGGTACTTCTGCTGCGGCCGACCATTGTTGCTTGTTTCGCAAACCGCAATGCGAAGCAGTGATCGGGTACACGCCGTAATCCGCCGAGCGTGACGTGTATCATTTTCATAAACAGGCTTTCCTGTGAAGCTTCGGGCGCTTTTTTTTTGTTTCGCCGTTCGCAGGAAGGGGGGCATGAGGGGGGGTTGCACCCCCCTTCACTCGCGCTCTCCTCCCCCCTTCTCGCGAGCAGCAGCGGCCCTCGACCACCCCTTCTCCTCGCCACCTGGCCGCCCCATTGTCCGCGAAAGCGTGACGAGTCACACCTCAGGCCCCGCCTCCTTCTCGGTCCGCGCTGAGCCAATCGCGAGCCTTGATGAGGAAACGCAATCAAGGCAAAAAGGTGATCAAGCCACTGCAGGATGAGGCTGAGGGGCTGCAGGGGCGAGGAGGCGTCGCCTTCTTTAAATTAAGAGCGCCCGAGAGAGCGGCGCCCTCGGCTCGGCCGTGCACCCCCCACCCCCTGCCACTCTCTGGCGCCGCTGCCGCCGCCGGCGCGCTATCCTCGCGCTCCTGCGCCGACCCTCCTCGCCCACTGCCCTCTCGCGCTCTTAATTTTCCCTCTCGCTTTCCTCCACATATGGTAATCGATGCTCGGGGCACGTTTTGCACATCCCGGTGCTTTTGATTTTGTCCGGCTGTGAGGAGGACGAAGAGTATAAGAGCTCTCCCGACGGTAAGAGAAAAAGGGAGCCCGGAGAAGAAAAGACGCCGGCTCTAGAGAGACAGACAGACGCCGCTGGTTCGAGCAACCTTAGCGCTTTGGATGCCGACTCAGTCGAGGGCCACTGTACTGCGGCTAGATAACGCGAAGGAGCAAGGAACAAAAATATACCGCTGAGCGCGCGTCTAGCGGCGCACTAAAAAATGCCGTATCTGTATAACTTGGACCGCAGTTATGAGCGTCGGATTTGTTTCGCTCGGCCGCCCGGTGTGGCGCTTCTTGGATTCGGGTTACCGTGCCATACGCAAAGCCAGGCTATAGTGGCTCCGCAAAACACTGCCTCCAGTAAGTTCGGTGCTCCATTGGAGTTACGCGCGGTCATTGATCGCGACGATGGTAGCGCAAGCCTTATTCATAAGCGCCGCCGCGACCGACGAGAGTGAGAAAGAGAAAAGAATAAGAGGATGAAAAGGGACAGGGGTATGAATGCAAGTGTTTGCGCTCTCACTGCACTTCTAGCAGGCGGTTTCTGTCGGCAAGAAGGTGCTTCCGATTGCAACTCTGCATGCGATGAGAGAAAAAAAAAAAGGCATTTTACTTCAAGTGCACTCAGTTCATATAAGAAAGAGAAAGATAAACATTTGTGAAAATTTGAACTATTTGTTTTGCGCGAGGAATGTATTAGTGTCACCTGATGGGGGGAGGGGGCAATTTTAGCCTTGCTTTAGGTTCTCCGTTGACTCCTCATAGTTTGCTGATCAAGCTAGTGCTACCGAAAATGTATATTGGATCAACAACGCTGGAAGCGACACCTGATGATTCAAAGCCTGGCCCTTCAGATGTAGACGAAGAAAACGTTGCGGGGATTTGCATGTTCTGCTTAACTGCCGGTGTCAAGTATTGACAGTAAGAGATAATTGTCAACTCCCAGTAGTTTCATCATTTATTTTCGACGAGAGCGCTGACACGACTAAAAAAATCTTTTTTTTTTTTTAAGTGAATTATGGCTGGATAAACGTATGCATGGTTTCGCTTCCACCTTGCAACTGTCGCCAACGGCTCCGATAGCCCGGTATCGTCAAACAGCATAGAATTTTAGTTTGCCCGTAGACCTACACACTTGCTGTTTCAGTGTTTACGAGTAACCGGAGGGAGCCCTTGACGGTGGTGGCGGAGCTGGTAGCGACATCCTGTGGTGTTTCGTTCAGTTAGTTGTCTCGTTCAGCGCAGTTGGGAAAAAAAAAAAATCAATCACGTCACTTCCGCAATCCAACCACCAATTGTCTTGTCGAAGTGGCAGTAATCGTGGACATCAGCAAAACAGTACTACTATGCTAGACTGGGCACAGCGGCCTGAAGAAACCCGTGGCTAACGCATTACACCGCATGTGGGGTCAACTTCAAAAAACTTTTTTTTTAATTTGTTCTTTGATTTTCGTCTTTCTTGTTCGTAGTTTATTGCATACGTTTACTCATGATGTTACAGCGGGTCATTTACAATGTGTTTTTACTGTCTACTTTTACAGAGCAGGTAATAGGTTCGGAGTAAACAAATCCGACCCTTCTAACTGAGCGCAGCTTCCAGTATACCCATACGAGAAAGCGAACTTTTGGCCTCTTCATAGCATGTGTGCCTCTAAAATGCACTGGTTGGCTGCAGTGCGTCAGTATTTGAAAGCTTCAAGCTGTTTCCCTTCATCGGTTGGTCCACTCTGCGGTCCGCTGTCCCCATCGTGACGTCACCATTGCGCGGTGTCCTCTCCTTTTCTTGACCCAATCTCGACGGCGAAGCCAAAGGAAACTTCCGTATTCCACAATTTGACAGCTGGTGTCATTGCGAAGGCGTAACTATATTTTTAGTGTTTTTTTTTTTCTATGACACGCAAGCTCTAAGATTAGTGCAGCTACTGAATGAATCGTGTAGGCAACAGTAGGTAGACTACCAAAGCCTGACATGATAACACTGTGGGCATCCCATAGGAAAAAAAAACAGTCGTAGTATAACCCCCAAATAAGAATTATAATGGCTGGAGTCTTATGTGCTAAAGCCGTGGTATAGTTATAATATGAGGCACTCCGTGATAGAGGTTTGCTGATTTTATTTCGGTCACATGGAGATCCCTAAGGTATACATCTTGGTCTACGTGCGTGGGTGTTTTTACAATTTGGCCCCACAGAAATGCAACCACCTTAGCAAAAAAAAAAAAAAAGAAAATGAACCCCCGTTTTTGAGCAGTCTCTCCTGAAAGGCAAAGCATCGATAACGGTTCGTGTTTTTTGTCGGCCGCACAGTCTGCAGTAAGCATACGTTGACTCATTAAATCAACGCACACGATGTCGCATGCACACAAGAAAGCATGAACATATCTCATTCACACTTGTCATCCCAATGTGGCAAAAGCGTGCCTGCAGCAAGGAGCGAGCGCTTCGTATACTTACTGGCGCTCCGAAACTTGAAAACGCGTGGCACTATATAGGCACGCGGGGATATGGCGTGTATACGAAGTCGCCCGCTATATCGCCTATCATTATAATTTGCTCCTACCGTAGATTACCTCCAAGATGCGACTCGAGGGCCATGCATGCGGCCATACCACGCGAAGCCACGAACATGCCAGAGGGTGAGGCGCCTGCCTTTTACTTGACCCGCAACACTGGATGTTTGGCGTGCAAAAGGTCTCGGGTCACCCGCGGACGCGGTCCCTTGCACCTTTCGCAAACGGCACGCAGGGAACGTCATGATCGCACTTGAACTTTATAATGAGCATAAAAGTAGGCACAACGACAAAATTCATCTGGTGCGTCCCTGTTATGGATACCTCAGTATATAAAGTGGCTTTTAGGGGAATAAATGTCCTCTATACAAGAGCCTGCTGTAGTCGCTCTGCACAACTGTAAGCCAGAGAAGTCGTATGCTGCTGCCGTCTGTATGAACAGGGCTTTTTTACTGGCCTTAAATGGCTAATTTCCAGCAGTATGACGCAAACTGCTGGCAAAATCGCTTGTCAGGTACGGCAAACTGAGTCATATCGTTATTACTTTTAAATGTTTTTCAGTCGTACATATGTTATTTAACGAGTGTATTTTTCACCATTTTATATGCTCACCAAATAAAAGTATCACTCGCATTACCAAAAAAAAAAAACATGTGAATAAATGAGCACACGAGTCTCACATGTCGTTGCTTGTCGTTACTTCACTCTGCTACTGCAGCATGTAATGGGTTTAGAGCAAGAGTGGCTCTCACCCTAAAAAATAGTAAAGAATATCGCGTGCTTTCTTCTTCGCTCGAGAGCCAGCCGCGACGGAGGCGCTTTTCGAGAGCTGGCTACATCTTGGCTAATTAAAACACCCCTGCACTTCTAAACTCTCCTCACCGTATTCAGTGTCCATCAAAGCTCATCGATATTGCCCGAAGCCATAGCAGCCGTGATTGAATTCAAAACAAAGGCTGTATAATTTGTACCCATCTACTCCAGTTCTTGTATTTTTTTGTTGTTTTTTGTCATTAACGTTGCGGCGTGCAGCGCTGCCGTTATGGACGGCATCAGCCGCTTGGCGAAACATATAAATATAGTGGAAAGCGGAATGAATTGTTACGAAAAACGGTACGTGGGATTGTTTGAGGGGCCGGTGGGGAGGGGGTGGCAGAGAGAGTGGGCAACAGAAGCAGTGAGGGATGAAGATGTCATAAATAATGTTTCTTTTTCTACTGTGGTGTTATATGAGTTTGTTTTTCCCATGTCCCAGAAGAATAACGCAAAAATATGCATGAATGTTACTTTTCGGCTTCCCATTTCACACTCTCTGTTTTTCTCGAACTGACGCGCATTCGTAAAACATGTCTCTCCGCACTACTTAGATTGTATTCGGCGGCATATCGCTTTCAAATGCTCATGCTTGTCGCATGCATGAACCCATTGCGTACCTTTATCGCTATTCGGATGCCTCCATCTTCACAGTCAGATTCTGCTTCGAGTTGTTCTTGACCATATTGCTTACAAAACAAGGGGGGGGGGGAATAGGGCGGGAGGGGTAGAACACAAGAGAGGGGAAAACGAAAACAAACAAAGAGAAAACAGACGGGGAAGCAAGCATAGCCAGCTTGGCGCGGTCGGCTCCTTTGCCAGTCGATCGTTGCAAGCTCGGGGAGGAAGGGAGGCAGCGATCTTTGGCCCGCAGCTCGGTCGGGTGCACTTGCAAGAGACCGCGGCGCAGGCGGCGAGCTGCGGTCGCGGGAACAGAAGCCGATCACTCAAGCGGCGTCGTTCGCCGCTGAGGAGACGCGACAGGGCGGCCGTGCCTGCGCATAAATTGACGCTCCGAACGCCGTTGCGTGAAGCGGCAATGTTGTTGCCGCTTTACGGCAGCCGCGCGTGGCCCGCAGTCGCGTGACCACTACTCTTGTATACGGCGCCCAACTCGACGCCCACGCAGCCCCTGCTGCTATAGCAGTCGCACCATCTTGACTGCTGCTGGTTTTTCTTTTCGGCGGTCCTCTTGAAAACGCCGTGCGGAGGTTCCTAACTGCAGTGTACAGATGCAGGGAACACTGGTTATCACGATCGGATAAGCGAAGCGCTGCTGCCACTTCACTCGAGAACACTCAGAGTCTTCAATACAACGCTTTGCGTTGATAATGATGTATGTGGTTTTACTTCCCAAAACCACAATGTGATTGTGAGAAACGCCGTAGTGGAGGGCTCCTGAAATTTCGATCATGCGATGTCTTCTTACGTGCACTGTTATCGCACAGTATACGCGGGCTTCTACCATTTCGCTTTCACCAAAGCTGGACCCTACGCGGCCGCAATCGAACCCGTGCACCTGTGGGTCAGCATAGCCGTGCACCATAACCGCTACACCACCGTGGTGGACAAACAAGGCGCTTCTTTATGCAAGTGGTTTAACTTACTAGCAATGTTTATAACTAATTACTGATCGACTAATAGCGCTTTAAACTTGAATCTTTGATGACATTATCAATCTCGGAGGACGCGATTACATCGGAATATACTTTCTTCTTCATTTTGTTAATGTTTCTAGACATTTGAAGATAACATTGTATGATAATAACTAATGACAAATATACTAATAACGCTTTAAACTTTGTTTCTTGCTGACATTATCACTATCGGATGACGCGATAACATGAACATCATTCTTCTTCATTTTGTTAATGTTGCTAGACATTTAAAGATAACGTTGTGGTATATGGCACCATTCTTTTACTTCATCCACTTTGCAAGACGATCTTGACATTATACGTGTAAGACAACTGTGGATGTATAGCTCCTATTTCACTTTCTGAGTAATATTATTAGGGAACACGCAGGAATGGGTGCTGGTTTCAACAATTAAGTATTTCTAATATCTCTTTCAGTGTATCGCCTAATAGTGTTTCGTTCATGAAATGTGCTAAAATGTATGTGGTTAAAAATGATGAGTTGAAAAAAAAAAACTATACGGTCAATGTTGCCGCAAGTTTAAAGACGGAAATTTCAAACTACCTTATAAATTTCAAAATGTTTTGGAAGTAGACGTACATTTAAGCTCCAATTCGTAAGTTGGGATGTGCGACAATAAATAGACACCTAAAATGTAAACTTGACTAAATTTATATTTAGGCGAGTACGCATATATATTCTGCTCTTTCAAGCAATGGTCATCTGTCCGAGTAATACAGTGAAAGCAGTAGGCTTGTGATATCTTCCACTGCCGGTCATGCGAACTTCGACTGCATTTATGAAGAAAAGTGTGCATGCGTGTTTCGTAAAGCTATGGCTTACAGCACAGGGCGCAGTAGGCTTCGTGATAGCTTCAGCAAAATGGTTAAACAACGTTAGCGTTTGTCCTGCCTATAGTGTTTTTTTTTCTTTTTGTCGTCGGTTTTCTTCCATCGAGTATTACAAACCAACTCGTCCAGCTAGTAACGTTGTCAAGCAAAGCCCCATGTAACGAACATAACTGCTTTTGCAACTTTCGAATTGAGTACGAGCGCAATGGATGTCAGAGAAACAATTAGGGTCAGGCCGACGCGCTATCGTAGAGAATACGAGTTAGTTAGCTTTTCTCTCTTTGTGTGCAGCGTAATTCGGGTCATCGGAACGCTTTATTTTGTTATCTATCTATCTATCTATCTATCTATCTATCTATCTATCTATCTATCTATCTATCTATCTATCTATCTATCTATCTATCTATCTATCTATCTATCTATCTATCTGTCTGTTCTATCTATCTATCTATCTATCTATCTATCTATCTATCTATCTATCTATCTATCTATCTATCTATCTATCTATCTATCTATCTATCTATCTATCTATCTAGTACTATTGAGAAAGGAATATACGTTTTCAACAACGGTTTGAGAGCATTGTTTTCACAGCGTTGCCAAATGAGGCAGCATTTGGGGTATTGCTGTTTTTCCCGCTTCACTACCGAGCTTGGCCAGTAGTTCGTCCTTTTCTTTTTTTTTTACCGCATGAAGCCAGCTCGTCAAGGTTCGCCGTCGTTGCGACGCCCCCGCTTCCAGCGCCCGTCACACAGCCTTCGGTTTGTTGCAGTGCAGTTCCTCGGCAGCGTGCTGCGAACGAGGCGGCCATCGCCGGTCGAAGGTTGCACGCGGGGAAAATGACGGAGTGAGCCCAGCAAAACGGACGCGGCTCCTAATGAGCGCACAGGGCCCACGGGCGGGATGAGTTCGACACTTTCATTATCCTGACGATCAACACTGGCGCCTCCGGCTCTTCACAGGGAGAACAAATTGCGAGCTCGGAAGTGGCGCCGCCATAATGGCACGTGCGGAAGAAATATACAGGAAAAAAAGAGAGCGAAACCGGCGCTCCGGGCTCGTTGTCGAGTTGGGCGCTGCAGGAGAAATTAGTCGAGAACGTGGCGATTAATGGTACGGAACGGCTGGGCGAAAGCTGCGTGTAGCGCACGCCAGAACGAGACGTAAAATTGCACTCTTAAAAAAAAAGTAGTGCTACTTGCTACTTTTGGGTAGTAACAGTTTGTCACATATGTTACAACCCTGTTAGTAACGGGAGTTAGTAACGGCAAGCGTAGTCACTGTTACTACTCTTGCCGTTCCTAGCAGCAGCTAGTAAAAGCAAGGGTAGGAATCCTTACTACCGTTGCTGTTACTAACAGCAGGTAGCAACAACAAGGGTAGTAACTGTTACTGGCCTTGCCATTACTACTTCCTGTTAGTAACGGCATATGTAGCAATAGTTACTACTACTCCCATTACTATAATATGGTTGTAACATATGTGACAAGCCGTTGCTACCCAAAAGTAGCAAGTTCCACTACCTTCTTCCAAAGTTACGAAGCTAATATGTTAGTAATCGATGCTACGTTCTTACTAGCTACGGCTGGTATGGAGGTACGACAGACTCTTCGAATACACAATTGTGTGCACACCAGGTTAGTTGAATTGATTATTCTGATGGCCATATTTTACCGAGAACATTGTAGCTGTAATGAATGCGACGAAAATGCGGGTATATATACCAATAATATAGATATGCACTATACATATAAAATCAGAATAATTGCCAATGTATTGCATCATGGTATTTAGCACTTTTTCTTGGAAAACACCTGGTTCTGTTCCACACTGCGAAATATATTATCATGAAAGACACTACGAACACACCTCCAAATTCACTGCTGAGTGTCAACGGCCGTATAAAACCACAGGTTTATGCGGCTGACATTGTCAGGAACAAAACAATGCATTGTTCCAAAAGCCAGGGAGCAATGAAATATGCCACACAGTGCATTTTTATATGAAAACATTTATTGATAACACACGTCTGTAGGCATAACTTAAGTTGCCTTTTCAAGCGATGATATTTGCCGTATGACTAGCGGCATCTGCTTTGCACTTGTCGGCAAGCCACAGAAATGTTCAAGTAGAGTGAATGTTTTTTTGTTGGCGCCACTGTACTTGACATCGAATATCCAGTATATTTCCATAAGCGCCGTCATACCTGCAATTACATCAAGCACCTCTACACTAAGCCCTTCAAAGCTCGCAACTATGTTTGTAGCTTCAGAGGCATTTTTGCCCTTCAGCGAAAGGGCAGGGTAGGTGTCCTGTAAAATGAGTAATACATAAAATCAGCATCACTGATGAAAAGTATACTAGCTGATATAAAAAAAGGTAAAGCAAATAAGCTCACCGGTCCCTGCAGAAATCGCGGCTGCTCCTTTAGGAGCATGGGCAGCAACTCGACAATGCCAACGGCAAAGCGATCTGTTGACGAAATATTTTTAGGCACATCAAACTTTCACATATAAGGGCATTGACAGTAATACTCCTATGAAAATGACTTATAAAAGTTTGGAAATTTGGGAAAACTGGAAAAGCTGGCAAGCTTCTACACGTACATTTCTTTTCGTCACCATCCAGTGCCTCGACTTCTTCTTCAATTGCTTTCACAGCTTCCTTCGCGCAACGACGACACTTCGCAAGCTCAAAACACCGGTCTCCATACCGGTTTATAAATTCCAGGACCTTTTTTTCTAAGTTAACGCCAGTGAGAGCAATGAACTCCTCATGAAGCTAGAACGACAAAAAAATTGTACCGAATCACCAACAAATTTGCAACTATCGATAACATAAAAAAACTCATTGTTAAGTTCTCTCACATACATTTCTGCAGCAGGATCAAAACCACAGCTGTTTCTGCTCACCATTTCAGCCTTTGCCAAAGCAGGGTATTTCAGCACCACATCTGCTGTTGATGGCCTCATTTCCTTCATCCACTTCTGTCTAGATGGTCTTGTCTGCTCCATAGAATCACCGAGTTTTTGCATGTCAGGAATAGGCCGCTTGATTTCTTTCACCATGTAGTCAATATGGCTATTAATTGTAGCCTCATCATGCTGAGAAGCGACATGTTGGGAGAGATCTACAATCTAATCAGCAAAAAAAAGATGGTACTGCACAGTGAAAGATCACGACAAATGACATGAAATAGGCAGACATGAAAACTCAACTTTTTGCTAGCTCAGTTGAAGAATGTTGGCATTTTTTTGAACTGGACATGTGTAGAGAACTCAATTACAGGGTTGACTTACGTAAGAGAACTGAAGCAGTGTGTACTGATACCATCTTGCTCTGCGAGTGTGTCATAAATTATGTTAATATCAAAGTTCTCACAATGATTCTCTCCAATGTCGACCACCTCGGCACTTCACCACTTCCAAATTTACACCTTGTGAACCAGCATATCGCAAATGTGTGTGTAAAACCAGTGAACCACGCCTCCTACCTATATCAGAAGGAGTCTGAAGAGGTAACACTGATTTTAAATATTGCCAACTGCGGTGTCGGTGTTAGAATACAAGAGTTGTTGCCTTTATATGTATGTCATATATGTAAAACTTTGACCAGATATTAGTTAGTAGTGCTTGTTCTTTCATATAAAAAGAAAGTTTGAAAACTTGAAATTTCGAACCTAATATGTATCTTGCCTCCCCCCCAAAAAAAAATGTTCACCTCTAAGAAGCTTCTGGAAAAACATTGGTTTATGTATAGTTACATGGTGTAGTCAACAAATAAAGAGCAATAAGGAGCTTTTCTAATGTAGAGGACAGACAGATATTGAAGCCAAGCATAGCATATGGGCATTGTTTATGGTGGCCACTGAAAGGGCATTAATTATCGCTGGTTGGAGCTTTCACATCACATGCTCACTGAGCTGCAGTAGTTTGATTTCACCTGTCCACTTATTTCAGTACTCATGCGAGTTTAATAGTTGAATCAAAGGATTGTCAGTCACTTTCAGTGATAAGTATGGTGCAAAATGTAGAACACAATATTTAAAGCTGGAATGATGCATGATGTCAATAACAAGCTGATACCGAGCAATAAATCTACTACTTGCTAACCAAGGAGCATGGAATCAGCCAAGTCGGGAACCTAGCTACAAAATGAAGAAAAGAATGAGGAATCGAGCAACATGCCCGCGGCACTTGCTGAAACGCCGAGTTTTAAACATACAGGGACACATAGAAGTTTGATAGAGCGTTACCATCTTGACTCAAATAATAGAGCCTTGCATGAAAACTGTGAAAGTTGTTGTTTTGTTCTCCATAGGAGATAAGATGATTTTTTTGTTTACCAAATTTATTTTGTCTTATTTTGCATTTACTATACTTTAACTGTCAATATGGCCCTGAAAACTTGCCTGGCTTCTTAATGTGTTGATATGAAGAGGTTATATCGTTAAAAACATGAATAATGTTTTACTTCAGTAGCTCACACATAAAATAAGAGTGACTTCATAGTTGAGTTCTATGTACCAGTCCATTTGACGTTTCACTTACCACATGGCAGTGCCGCTTAGTATTGGTGCTTTCTTCTAAGTCTTTGCGTTTTCCGTAAGCTGCTCTCGCTGCTTGAACAGCTGGAACTGTGCACAGAGACTTCCTCATATATGCGAATTTGTATTTCAAGGAGACTTTCCATGAGTCCTGGAAACAACAATTTTTTTTATTATTTCAAATTTCCGCACAGTGGACACTGTCCTCTTTGAACATGGTCACTTTTGAAGCAAATGATTCTTTGGGAACCTTGATACACTGCTTTTAACCTGCTATGGGGCAGAAGCAGATTCAGGTGACAATACCTGGCAAATTTAGCTGTTCCTAGTAATATCAGCATATCTGTTGTATTTTAGCTTTATCTGCTCATTCCAAACTCCGGTTCCTGCATTTTATGTATGTGCTGGAGCCATGCGGCATGGCGAAGATCGTGGCATTTCAGTCGCAGAACTGAGCTTGTGTGAGCCTCTATTCAAGCTGTGATTAGAAACTACATATACCATTAGTGGTAATATTCAATCCCCAGAAGCGATGCATTACATCTGTATTTATCCTCTTAAACCGGTGTTAAAGCTTATAACCAGGGCCAGTTTTTAACTTTATTAATGCATGATATGAATATATTGGCCATGGGCACCTAGTTGATGATTATTATCAAACCCTCAAGTTAATGTCTGCCATTATCAGAGTTCGATGAAACGACTCTAAGAACATGCATGGCAATTATTCAAATGTAATAAATATGGGGTTGAAACTTCTTGAATGCTCTCCAAGAACAAAATAACTTGAAGGGCACCTGCAGTCTAGCTCACCAACATGTATGACATCCCAATAAAGTTATAGGAATGCCATTGCTTTAGTGCTTACCCAGCCTGTGCCAATAGTGTCCCTTAGCACTGGATATTCCAACACGAGAGATTTTGCAGCTGCTTCGTAGAGGCTTCCTGGATAGCTGTAAAAAAGAGCAACTTTAAAACCTGTACTGAATTAAACACATGCAAATACATGCCTATACTTACACTGTTATAGTCATGAGATGATTTGCAATCCACCCTACAATGCGGGATTTAGTGTGACTGGACACTTTTCCTGGTTGTGTCCTTTCAATCGCATCCTTAATATCTAAGGGCACAGGTGGTAGCCTATAATCATTTTCACAGCAGGCAAGCTGCTGACTAGGTGACTGCTCATTACTTTCAAGGGTCTTGGGCAGGCTACCTTCATGCACTGCTGTCACTTTGTCAGTTGTGCTGAAAACAGAGGCTAGTAAGTGATGCAGTTTTCCAAAAGCAATATTAAACTTGGCACCTGAAATTTAGGTACTGACCTGCAGCTCATTAAGAAGTTTTCACTGCACACAAGCCTGATTTTATCTTTCTCAGAGAAGACATGGCCAGCTGGTGGGTCCACAAATTCATCATGTCGGACGTTGTATACCTGAAAGAGATTCAGATGTGATGTTCAAATTCCCATAAAGTTACCTCAATAGGCACAGAACCTGAAGTAAGCAGACTACCAATGTTATATTCAATAGCACCCTAGAATCACTTTACTTGTCCTGTTTTTTTTTATTATTATCATGATGCCGTGTGTATTGTCGAGAAACCCTTAATGTATGTATTGTAAAGAGCATTGTAAATTACTCGTCTGGACATTCGGTATCAGTAAGTTCAGATTTGTGAAATAGTGACAATTAAACTTGTGAAATTTCACTGTTTCATAACATCAATTAGAAATAAACAAAAGCATTTAATGATTGCTGTACTAGCAGAAGATAATCACTGTGCTACAACGAAAAACCACACTCACAGTATCTGCTATCTATAAAATACTGTATACGCTAATGGCACAAGTCTTCATTCAATAGACCATGGAGCCTTATATTTTCGCACGTTGAAGGAATTATTAGGCTGCATTTCTTGCGTGCGCTAAGCTGAAGCAAATTTTTTAGCTCTGTTGTTATCTCTGTCGTCAAACTTTTCTTCTACAGTGTATCACAATTTAGAAATTAGAAATGGCTCTAGCCAAGTTCGTAGAGATCTCGACGTTTCGGAACCAATTCGGTATTTTCCTAAGGAGATGACTATATTGGTCATGGAAGCATCTCCCCGTCTTGTTTGACAATGGCCCCTGCTTTCTCTTTCTCTCGCGTATCGGAGGCTGTGAACGTATACAGAGGGAATTGTTCCTAACGACCGGTTCATGTTTACAGGTGTGTTCTGAATGTAACAGCATTTGAACAAGAGCCTCCTTCATAGATTCCTTTCTGTTTCAAGAACAGAAGCGATGTCGAAGTCGATCTTATGATCGTGCTTCTCATATTACTCTGCAAGAACGCTATGCTGCACTTCTATCTTCCAGACTGTTTCTGGGAAACACTTTCTCTGACCTATGTAGCTGGCTTTACCTGGCAGCTATCACCTTTACAAAAATGGCTAAAATTCAAACTGTGTTTCAACATCCAACACCACCGCTTGGCAACACCATAGTTTTTTGCAGAAGCGAAATCATGCGCTAATAAATACAGTGTTGATAGCCCATTAATGTTTCGAGTGCACACATTTCGGCAATGAAATAGCTAAATAGAGATAAAGGATCCGTCGCTATTCCATTGGTAATTTGAATACTCACACACCTAATAATTATTGATGATTTCACTACACAAAGCAACACAATATATCAAAGAATACAAAGCATTAAACACACCTAACGACACCTGCGAGACAGAAATGCCGACCGTGGGGCAAACGTACAGCATTGGTGAACAAGCATCCAGAACACAAGACTGCGCGCGCACGCACGCACGCACGCACGCACGCACACATACACACACGCACACGCACGCACGCGCACACACACGCACGCACACACACGCACGCACACACACACACACACACACGCACGCACACACACGCACGCACACACACACACACACACACGCACACACACACACACACACACACACACACACACACACACACACACACACACACACACACACACACACACACACACACACACACACACACACACACACACACACAACACTTTACGCTAGCTTTGAGAATTTTCAGTTTCTGACGAGCATACCTGGGAGCACAGCTGGCGGTCCCCCCGCCCCTCACCCTATTGTCAATTAAGACGTAGAAGGGGGTCGCCATGTTTGCCCCACTCATTGACACAATAGGGAGAGGGGTGCTGAGTTTCAGAAGGCAGCGCAAAGTCAGCCAGGGTAGTATGCAGATATCTTTTTCAGAGGGGAGGGCACGTTTCTGATCTATAGTGGGTACCGGGCAGGTAAACGTTCATTTTGTTCTGTGTAGGCAGAGCGAAAAAAAATTTCGGGGTGGGGGGAGAGAACGTGCCCGGCGTGCAACCTTCACCCAGCCCCCCTCTTCAGAGGGGAACCCTGCGCATGCCGATGCTAACAAGCAGCTTCTGCACCCACGCTATTTTCACTATGGAAGATACATGCAGTAACCACAGAAATTAGCCTATTCCATGTCCTTCGAAATTGATAATAAGTCTTTCTTGTAGTCCAATTTTATTGATTTCATGTTTTACGTGCGGTACAAAAGTCTTACTTTTTTTTGCTGATCTCCTTACATACCTAACCTCTTAACATCCTAGCTATGCCTTTATTCGTGAACAATCTCGCTCAATTTGAACACCAGGAAACGAACTCAGCGACGGCCACTCATCTTACCAACGCCGTGTCTTGGTGCATTGCCTGCTCGATAACTGGATGACCAAGCGCGCTGCCCCACTTTCCGCTAATGAAAGTTCGTGCGTGCCTCCGAGAGACAGATCGAGTGCGCATTTTTTTTTACCATTTTCACCTCTCATCCTCTACATCTGTCATTCCCACTTCCCCATCCTCGGTGCAGTGTTGTTGAGTTGACCTCCGAAGTGAGCCACAGTTACGAGGCCACACTTATTTCTTCACTTTTTTTTAAAACCACCCCGATAGCCGATTCGCACCATTACATTATCGCAACACAACCACTGCGAATGCCAGCAAAGGGTGGTTGCGCGCCGCCGAAGCGGAGATTAAACCTGGTTTACATCTCCCATCAGCAACTCCGAGACCACGTGCACGCTTCGCGGGCCGACAGCTCCAGTGAGAGAGCAGGGCAAGAAAAGCCCCACGCTTCGAAAAGCGCGAGCGCATGCTTGGTAAAACTGTTGAAGCACGTGCTAACAACGGAATATAATCAGTACTGTTTGGGCCACTGTCACAATGCAATTCGATGCACTTCAGGATAGAGACAACATACCTCAATCCGGCATGCTTGCAAAGAATGGCCAAAGTCTGTCGTCTTCAAGGCTTCCAAAATGTCCGCCTCCGTCGGTCCACGAGCAGAAATAATCTTCTTGCGGCCTTGAAATGACACCAAATATTGGAATTCCGGCGGCTCCATGAATACACAAGCACGTGGGCGCGGGAGGAAAGCTGCTGACACGTTCACACTGCGACAACCTGCTCTTTGCCTGGCTAGCCACCCTAGCCTGGCTCAGCTTCCGTCGATGTGTGCGCCCCCTGCCGCGTTTCAGTAATCAGCGCCTCCTGAAGGTAACTATCACAACGACGCTGTCTGTTGTTAAAATTTTGAATCTTGAAGACCATTTGGCTCTGTGCAGCGGAAATTTGTCCTGTCTGAAACCTGTAGCTGGCATGCGAAGGTAATAAAGAACATTTTATTCATTATGCCGGTCCAGTTGGGGACAGCGAGTGAGTAGAAGGGCATGAAAAGAGAACAAGTTCTCCCCCCCCTTTTTTTTTCCTGGTCTCTTCTCTCGCTTTCTTATTCCCATTTCATCTCTCCACTCTAGTCTATTATCCCCCTTCCCCAGTGAACCACTGCTCAGGTGTCGCAGTTGGCGGCAAATATTTGCGGGGTTCACTTTTCCTTTCTTTTCCGATTCTGAAAACCACTGCCCCCCCCCCCCCCCCCCCCCTAACGTTCGACACTGTAACGCGCCACCACCTTCCATGTTTATATAGCTTACAATTATGCGCTTAACCAGATGGACATTGGTACAAATAAGTAAGACCACCACAAAGAAGCTAACTCAATTCAATTTGTGTGCATCGAGCGCACAAATTAATTAATTTATATTAATTCTCTGCTGCATGACTCGCTCGTGTAGGCAGATGCCACGTCCGTTTTAACGTGAATTTACGACGACAGAAGTCATGTGCAGCTACCACTTCGCTCAATACTAATTAAGCAGCGGTTGTGTTATTTCAGATAGTGTGATGCAGCTCCCCACGTGTTGTTTTGAAAGGTGTGAGACACAGTTTTCAAGGCCACTCGTAAAAACAAACTGCTTCAAGCATAATGTAGGCAAAGAATTCTGTTATCTCTCGGCCATTCGATGAGAACTTGAATATGTTCTCCGAGCACGTGAATGAAGTGCTAAGATTTCATTTATCGTGGCCATTGAGTTCGTGACAAAACAATCACCGGTGTCAACATCATTTATTCTACAAGCGATATTATGTCACTTCCGCACGGTCTCACTCCGAGAGAGACTCTAATGGAGTGATTGTGTTGCATGTAGGTAATATTCACTATCAAAACCTGTGTGAGAAATTTTTTTTGTTGCTTCAAGGTCTTGTTGTTCTGTTAGGAAAGATATACATACATTGGCTGAAGGAAAGAAGTGAAAACTGAACGGCTCGTTTTTCTTTGTTCGACAGAATATTAATGAGGACTAACAGACAATGATGCCAGAGATAGTATAGGGAATGTTATTCGTAGTTATTGCAATGTAAGTTTGACGAAATAAAAGTGGACGAAAAGGTAACTTACCGCAGTCAGGGACCGAACCTTCGACACGTGCGATGCTCTAGAGCAGAAGTTGGCACAGCGACGGGCCAAATGGAAGGGGGGGGGGGCTTTGCGAGCAAAGGGATAATGTAAAAAAACTGTAAAATCATGTTTATTTTAAGCACGCGTCATGAGGTTCCAATTAAACATTGGTTACTAAAAAAATTGCATTTTAGGCCAAAACTGCCTGGTCCTTTAAGTATACGAAGAAATAAGGTTAGAAGGAGAGGGGGGGGTGGACGTCCTGCCGGGGCCACATATATAGTAGTGCCTCGCGGGCCGCAGGTTGCGAACCCCTGCTCTGGAGCATCGCATGCGTTATTCGAAGGTCACAGGTTTGGTCCCTACCAGCGGACTGCTATCTTTCCATGCCATTTTCTTTCTTTACATGTACATTGCAATTACTTCTAATAACACCCTCTATATATTTCTTGGAGTCATTGTCTGTTAGTTCTAATTAAAATCATGTTAGTTGACAGAATAATGGGGCGGGTGGCTGCCTTTACAAAGCTCGTCGGAGATATGACCATATATAGTTTAGCTAGACCACTGCGACGCATTTAATCAGGATGGCCCCGGCATATCGTACAATTGAATGGTATCCAGAGGACCGCTGAATCACACTAAAGAGTTCAAACATATCGGGCGCGTATGTCTTCTCGATCTGCAGTTGTCCAATTAATGTTTTATTATTCTTCTTAGAAAGTATTCCCAACCTCCGCTTCTTAAGATGGCACACTGTCTGCCATATTAAACCAGTACACTGCAGCGTCGAGTCGGCATGCATATTCCATCGGCATATTTCACTAGACCAAAAAAAGTGACACTTTTTGGTTGAGATCTCGGTTTGTGCTCCGAAACACGGAGCCCAGAGTGGTCTATAGCCACTCTAGACCACTCTAAGTTACTGTGACCATTGTGCCAATAGACAACTGAGGTGGGTGTACGTGGGGCAACCGGGTTGGTGTGTAAAAATGGCTGATTGTTCGAGTTGGTGTCGGTGTGTAAACATTCGGCTAAGCGAGCATCTTAATAATTCTTCTACAAACGGCTATTCACTCAAGTCTAAACACTGTGTAAAGTAGGTACCAATAACACGTGTCACCCACTTCTCGACAAAACAAACATTTGGTATCGCCGCCGGGATCGTTGCACTCGAGAGTCGTTCAAATTTTTACATCATCACCAGACGTGGACGCAAAAGCAAACCTTTGCTACCTTTTGATGATTGTGAGCTGGAATAAGCATGGTACGTGGGCGTAATCTCGGCACCACACAAGTTGGCTGGACGGTGTCCGTGGGTCAGCCACGTTGACAGAAATGCCTGGATGCCTGAAGAAGCACACCATACCTTATGTGAAATGCGTGACGGTTGCATAAATACCGCTGTCGTGTGGGAATACGTACGTAGGCCAAACAGGACGCTGTCTCAACGACCGACTCGGGAGCATCCTTTATCTCTAAAGAATAAAAGAAATGCGTATTTACCTGCGCATGGTATAGCCTGCAGATGTGATCCTCGGCTTCGCGAGGTCAAGATAATAGGCAGAAGCAACGAAACATTAGTGCGAGCTATTGGGGGCGTTTGACATTAAGAAAAGAGGCACAGCTTACATTATTGATACGACTATTTTACTTTACCAAAACGAGCTGCAGCTTTCTGACACGCGAATGTGACCAGTGTTTACCGATTTTGACGCACGCATTCGCAGAGATTTGTAATCTGGTGGCCTGTTCTTTCAAATAAACAAAGAAGTTTATCGCACGACCTTTCTGCTCCCTCCTACTTATTTACTAGAATCTGTGTTTTTTCCAAGTTTGCGGTATTATGTACCCTACTGACGTTAAATCAAATCGCCCAACAACAATTTATACTTAGTGTTGCATATTCAGAAATTTTTCAAAAATAGTTTCCTTCGCTTTACAAGTACGTTTCATAAATGTTACTTTACTGTTTCTGTCGCATACATTTCACACAAAAAATTCAACGGTAATGTTTGCTTATAACACCCTCATCACCTGTCGAGAACGACGGGTGATGAAATTGGTCCCCCGCATTGAATATGTTCCATATTTTTGATCCCATAAATTATGCAGTTTAAAAGAAAACTGGGTTCCTTTTCGGGCTGCTTGGTGCTATATACATAAAATATGAAATACTCAATCAAATGTGATACATCCTTTTCAGATTCCTGTCGATCTCACTTCAGTTCGGTTTATTACCTTATCTCCCGTGGAATCACCCGTTTAATTTCTATAACCATGGTTAGGAGACTAATTGCGGTTATGCTTGCTGTGCAGTCCTTTAATTAATGGACTTTACTTGAAACAGAGGGACGCCAATCAAAGTAAGGAGTAAACAAATGTTTTGTTTTGTTGTTCTTAGGTGCAATATCAAGACTAACAAAGAAAAACTAGCCCTTGAAATATCCACTTCTTTTCTTCTTTTTTTTTAGCTGCAAGAAAAAATTCCACGATTCGCGTACTTTTTCTTCCTGCCGTGGGGTCGTGCCTATTCTTCATGATGAGCGAAATTATATTGAGCGCACTCGATTAGCAGCGCACCTTAAGCCGGTTGAAGTTACTGGCTGTCTCCTTGCGAAAGGGGCATGCCCTTCCTGTACCGACGTGGGTGCCGCCCGCAGCCGACCAGCCGTCTTGAAAGACGTCAGCTCCTCAGGGGAATGTGTAAAAAGTTTGTTGACTGACTGACTGTCTTGGATAGGCCAGGATTTCGCGAAAACCTGTTTAAATAAGCTGCATCTTGTTCGACGACGCCGGCATTGTGAAAATAGATGCCGTGGTCCGCGAACGTACTCTTTGTCACTGGAACTTGGGGACATCGCTCTTATGTTGCCGTAGCTTCTCAGGAAGTTCAATACTTGCCCTACGAATGAAATGTCACAATAAGCACGTGCGTGGCATGAAGTAAACCAACCCATGCGCTTTCCCTACGGGCAGCCTGTATTTCGGGCACGATGAAGGGCAGGTCCAAGAAATCCACCTGCACAGTGTACTTCCACGAAAAGCATGTCCGTCCAGTTTAGCGTGGCTTTTTCAAATCTTGAACTTGTTTTGCAAATAAACAAACGCTCGCTAATTGCAACGTATATCGTTGCAAATTTGGCGAGTGTTTGTTTATTTGCAAGACACGTATGCCCCTCGCCAGACGGTGTTTCGTCGAATCCTTCACTAGATCTTGAACTTGATTTTGAAAGAAACCGTTTCTGCATCGACCAATATTCACGGCGCTGCTAGACACGTGTAGGAATGTGTACCCTCTCGCTACCCGCAGCTAAGACGGCACATGAATTCCCGTGTAAAGGCAACTACTCCTTATCCTTATTGTCAGTGAAAATATCTCACCCTTGCCACCCACCCCCCCCCCCCTTCCTCCACGACGCCCGCCTTCCAGGTGCAGTCTAGCCCGGCCGTGCAAAAACCCTCAAAGAATGCGGAGCTTCCACGTGTTGCCGGTTCATGTTTTTCGCCCTCCGCCGTCTTGTCAACTTTTTGGTCCTAAATGGTAAGCCATGCTGGCCCAGTTCGGCTGGTGAAAACTACGGATAGAACTGCAGTTACGTCTGCCATGTAGCTACCTGTAATCATGGTGAGCCGTCGGCGTACTTAGTCCAGAATACCGCCCAGCGGCTGTACGCAAATACTGCCGCGAGTGAACATGTTACACTCATGCCCAAGATGTGCGTTCTCGTCCACGAAGCTCTGCAAAGTCGTCTGGCACATAAGAGACCATCGCCACGACAATAGATTTTCTATCATGTGCGGTGTGGATGGGTGTGCGAAAACCTACAGTGAGTTCGAATCTTATCGAAGGCACATTTACCGTGTGCACAGACGATATATGGACATGGATGACGCAGAGGAAGCCGGTGTTGAACCAACAGTCCTCGAAGAACCACCGGTGCGTGCCACAACAAGCTGCGCTGCGCACGACACAGTGGGTGATCACAGTGAAATGTTTTCATCTGGTTGCTCGTCGAACATGATCAACACGGAATGCGATGCGGTCTCTGTTCCCACTGCTCGAGTGACCACAATCAACGACTTCGTGCTGAAAATAAAAAAACAGCTGTGCTTACTTTTTTTTCGTGTTGCAGAAGTGCACAAGCTACCGCACTCTACGGCAGAAAGTGTTTTCAATGACTTCAAGATTACCTTTCTCGACATAATTCGGACATTCGCTTCTGTCATTGAAAATAACATCGCGATGGAGTCGGCAGGAATCGAACTGCGCAAGTTACTCGCTGGTGAATTCTTAGAGGATATTTTTCAAGCAGCAAGTAGTAAATATAAGCGAGAGCAATTCGCCAAGCGTCACCTGCCATACGTAAAGCCTGAAGTGCGTGATCTTGGTGCTGGTGAGACTTTTCAGTTTGTTCCTATAAGTGGTGTCATGCGAAATCTTATGTCCTCTGAGAACTTCCGCGACCACATAGAGCTAGATTTCTCAACAGGAGCGCCTTCACCAACGCTGCATAATTTTAGGGATGGCTGCATATACAAAGAAAAGTTGCATGCACTACTCGAGGATGGCGCGCAGTATACGCTTTTTTTTGTGTTGTACAGCGACGAAGTGGAGATAGTGAATCCGCTGGGGTCAAAGCGGGGTGTTCACAAAATCCTTGTCGTGTATTTCAGCGTGGTAAACATCCATGCCAAATACAGATCACAGCTCAGCTCTATCCATGTAGTTTTAGTTGCACCATATAGACTTGTCATCAAGCACGGAATCAATGTTATTTTGAAGCCAGTTGTAGATGACGTATCAGCTTTATGGATGACTGGTTTCACTCTGTGGAAGAACTCTGTTGCGGTAAAGGTGAGAGCGATTCTTGTTGCCTTTTCCGGTGATAACCTTTCAATGAATCGACTTGGCGGATTCACGTGTTCTTTCAGCCGTGGTCGTCCATGCAGATTTTGTACTTCACCAAACTCGGCGTTCAACACTGCCTTTCACGAGAGTGATGTTCAGGTTCGAAATCTGCCCTTGCACCAAAACCACGTTGCAAGTGCTAAAATAAATAGGCAGCTAGGCACAGCACTGTACGGCGTTAAAGATGAATCTCCACTCACAGATGTTGCCTATTTTGATGTGACAGTGCAACTGCCTCCGGACTTGATGCACGATGTGCTGGAGGGAGCCATTCCACATGTATTAAGGCACATTTTGCAAGGCCTGCTTCGTTCTGGAGTAATTAGGCACTCAGACCTTGATCGTATCCGCACATTCGTTTTTGGTGCTCACGACAAAAAGAACAAACCGGAAGAAGTCGTGAAATCCTTTCTTAATGGGCAAAGTGCATACAAGGGAACAGCTTCTCAAAAGTGGTGCCTATTCAGATTTTTTTCTCTTATGTTTGCAGATATTGTTCCTAAACAAAATGAGCACTGGGAAGTGTACCTACTTCTGAGAAGCATTGCAGATATAACATTTGCCGACAAGATTCCTCACGACCATTTGGCATATCTGCAAGATGAAATACGATTTTTTTTATCTTCATTTGCTGCTCTCTACCCTGGTGCAATAATACCCAAACTGCATTTCTTGATTCATTACCCTCGGCTCATCAGTGAACTTGGTCCACTAAAGCAATACTGGTGCATGCGATATGAAGCCAAACACCAGTACATGAAAACTATTGCACAGCGCAACCAAAACTTTCGAAATATATGCAAGTCTATCGCAGAAAGACACCAGTTGCTGCAGAGTTTCGAATTTTCCAACTTAGAAGTGGACCGTGGCATACAGACTAAAAGATCCAGGCAGCTGAAGCTAGAAGACTTGTGCTCATACATGCGCAAAGTTGTCTCTCCTGGCATTCCAGTGTGGGAAGTTGGTTCTGCCGAGGTGGAAAACTTGGTTTTCAAAAAGTTCGATGTAGTCATCCTAGAGAAGCAACAGCTGCCACTTTTTGGCCAAATAAGAAGGCTGTATATTTACTGCGGAAGCCTTTTCCTGCTTGTAGATGTGCTCATGACAGTCAGATTCGATCGTCACCGCTGGTCGTATGTTGTCGACAATACAGACGAGCAAAAACTTGTACAGCCCTTCAATCTTCCATCACCTCAAGTTCTTGACCTATATTTTGGTGCTGAGCTGATGCTACGGCCTGAAATTATGATTGTTGAATGATGTCCAAATTGTCATCTTAGACAGCTTTTTGTCACGGGCTGAATCTAAACTACTAGTAGCGTAGCCAATGTTTTTTTAGGAGAGGGGTTTCAGTCATACTTCATATATTTTTGCTCTGGAGTTTGTGTATTTGGAAATGTCCTCCCTGGCTACGCAACTGAAGATGACGTATGATTTTATGTTACATCTCTCTTTTAGTGTATGGTTTCTAGTGTGCTGTCTTTACTGTATTTATCTTTTACTGTACCTGATGCACCCTTTCATCTACTGTTTTCTAACCAAAGCTTGTTACATTCTTTTTCTTTTATCAGTGTTATTGGTCTCTTCCCACTGTATTGCTGCAGAGCGCATGGCACTTTGTGTGATAACAAATTAAATGATATCCACCACATTTATAGTGAAACGCATTGTGCATGGTTACTTTGTTACATATTGCTCTGTTTATTTAGTAGTATCCGGAGCGGATAATTGATATGATTGTTACTTTGGACTATCTGATGCGCACATCTGCTGTTAATGTGAAATTGCTACCTTCAACTGCAACCGAAATATTATCATTCAGCGAACAATTTCGGTTAATCAACATGAAACACAATGGGCAGCCACAAAGTTACGGCTTAGGGCCTGTTAGCTTAGAGTTATGCAAATGTACAGCTGTGAAAATTTACACCTATAGAATATTTTCTGTTTTTTACACATGGTGCCTATATATATATATATATATATATATATATATATATATATATATATATATATATATATATATATATATATATATATATATATAAGGGAAAGAAGTGTATAATTAAGGGCTCGTGTTTGCGTGTTTTGACACAATAATAATGAGATCTAACAGACAATAATGCCAAGAGGAAAGTATAGGGAAAGGTATTAGACCAAATTGTAATGTAAACGTGAAGAAAGAAAAGTGGGTGAAAAAATAACTTTGCCGTGGGCAGGGACCGAACCTGCGACCTTCGAATAACGACCTTCGAATAATATATATATATATATATATATATATATATATATATATATATATATATATATATATATATATATATATATATATATATATATATATATATATATATATATATATATATATATATATATATAAGGGTCATGAACCACCCCTGGGCTTGGTGAAGAGAGAGACCGTGATCAAGTATAGAATTTGTATTTCAATACCTTCAACTACTCAACATTTCAACTCTTTACTAACAAGAATACGAAAAAGTTAGTAATACCTCAAGTGAGGTAGTAAACGTTGCAGCTACTATACTTCTTTGCATGCAGCTAGTAACTGCTTACTAATGTATGTAGTAAATAGGTAGCAAAGAGGTAGTAAAAATTCAAGAGAGGTAGTAACAGCTGCAGTTGCTACCCTATTGCAGTTAGGTTGCAACTGTTTACTAATGTAAGTAGTAAATAGGTAGGAAGAAGCTAGGAACGGTTCAGGAAAGGTAGTAACCGTTGTCGTTACTACCTGTTCGCTTGCAGTTACTACCTTTTTACTAACTTTTTTTTAAGAGTGTGGACGCCGTGAGGGCGCTGCGCGGTGTCGCTCTCGGCCACTATTCCCCTCCCATCTGCGCACGCCCTGTACAGTTTCCACCAGTCGTCTCGCGCTTATGAAAAACTTTTTCCTGCTCCTTCCCGTTCGGTTATTAGTACAGCGGAGAGAATGCGGGGGAGAATTTTCCTTTAGAGAGCGAAGTGTTTGCAGGGTTTTCTCGGCGTCCCTAATGAGATGTGCAGCTCCGAAGGCATGAGAAGGAACGGCGCACATGCACGACGGCCCGAGCGGCGCCAGCAAGAAAACGGCTTGAGACAATGAGCGCGGTACTTCGCTTGGCTTTGCCGTTTTCCGCAGGGCGCCATCGCTGCCTTGCTCTGTCTTTGTGTGTGCCAGTCGGCGCTCGGCGAGTGTTTCTCTAAAGGAAGTAAAAAAAAGAAGAGGTGGGAGGGGGGACGGAGTTATTTCGCTCGCTTCTTTTTGTGACGACCATCCCGATGCTTTGGTTTTTGTGCGCCGCTGTGCGCTCGCGCAAATTTTTGTCCGCGGAGGAGCTCTGCCCACTGCTGCGTCGCCTAATGTCTCCAGCTATTATCGCCTCATTAATTCGACAAAGCCGTCTCGTTCCTGTGGAGATTTTCCGTTGTCCCCGGCAGCGCACGCGCGCTCAGCGGCTCTAACTATGCAGCTGAAGATGGTTGTCGGGCGCGACGTTGGGGATTACGCCAGTAGCGGGATTAGTGCTACGAACACGGTCTGAGGGAGGTAGGGAACAGGAAGATGGCGTTTCCCTTCGAAACTCTGGAGCTTCTCCGTCCCAACGCTGATCTAGCTGAGTATGCACCGCCGAGCCGGTCCGCGCGGTGCTGCTTGCACGCCTGGCTTGGTTGACGCGGGAGGGAAAAAAAGAAAACTGTCCGATGGCTTTGGGGTTAACCGCACGGGTTGGGAAGAACCTCGTGTCAAAGGTTTAAGATCTAGTTCAAGGATTGGTTGAATGGATGTCTAACTCATCTCCACCATATCGATGCCGGTATACTGCCGGGAAAGATGTCGGGAATGAAGTCTGGTTTGAAATGCAGAAAAAGCTACCCGCTTTCGTCGGCTCAAAACGGCGCTATTTTAGAAAGTTGTCCTTAAAGAAGGAAACAAAAAATATAAAATTGTATGAAAGAAGAAGACGTAAGCAGTTTCCTTGGTCACTTAAAAGTGCGTCTGCCCAATGATGTAAGCCTTTGTTTTCTTTCAATATAAAAAGTAAACAGTGAAGGACATATTGTGTGCGAAAGCGTGACGTGACTTCTTGGACTTCTTGAACTTTCACATGGCACAGCAGTCACCATTTCGTGATATACTAAAAAACTACTAGGGACTGGTGAGTCTGTATGAACAAAGAGTGTTTATGTGGACGTCTTTTGTATATATATATATATATATATATATATATATATATATATATATATATATATATATATATATATATATATATGAGATATAACAGACAGTAATGCCAAGGAATGTACAGGGGAAGTTATTAGAACCAATGGAATGTAAATAAGAAGAAAGAAGAAAGAAAAGTGGATGAAAAAATTACCAGCTGTGACCAGCTCGTACTGGCAGACTTGGTGTGTTTAGGTTGTATAAGAGGGACAATTAATCAGCTGCCCGCTCATAATAAGTTCACGTGCTACGTGACGCCAAACATGCGAATAAGAGTGTTTTCACACTCGTTGTTTGGCTTATAGATGGCGCTGACTGTCACTCCTACTTCTAAATTCACATATAAACCCCAAAAAGTGGATGGAGGGACGGCCGCTGTGATAGCTCAGTAGTTAGAGCATCGAACGCGTTATTCGAAGGTCGTAGGTTCGATTCCTGCTCACAGCTGGTAATTTTTTCATCCACTTTTCTTTCTTCTTTCTTCTTATTTACATTCCATTGGTTCTAATAACTTCCCCTGTACATTCCTTGGCATTACTGTCTGTTATATCTCATTAATATTGTGTTGAAACACGGAAAAACGAGCCCTTAGGTATACACTTCTTTCCCTTATATACCGGGTGTTCGAAATTAAGCTTTATGATTTTTTTAAAATTAGGCGCTCGAAGGCACGTGAGAACCACTTGTGCAAATAAGTTAAGCGGCCAGGGGGACAGAAAGTTAGATGATAATTATCGCTGTCAGCAGCCCAATTAACTAAAATTTAATAATTAACTTTTTACTGGCTGCGGTAAGTTGGCATGTTTATATTGAAAAAATGTAGGCAGTGGTGTTTGTACACAGTTTCAGTTGGAAGATTTTTTCTAGCACGCCTGTGTTCCGAGATATCCGGCTCCAAAGTTTAATTGTCTTTCGCACGATTACGCATGCAAGAGGGTGAGGGTCCGCGCAAAGCTCCTCCCTAAAGTGACGCATCTGTTGCGTGTGGTGTTTAGTGTGTGAAGAGGGTGGAAGCGTAGGCATAGGTGATAGCAATTACCCTTGCCCTCTTCGGCCGGCGAAATCAAAAATCGAAGAACGCTTGCAACCAGTGTCGTAACACGCAACTGCAGAGCCTCTAACGATAGTGGCAGATACCATGCCGAGATAATGGTGCGAGCGGAGAATCTGGATGCCAGTGCGCGTGCGTAATAATCACTAGAGAAGCATGCGTGGTCGTTGCCTGGGCTACGCGAATAGCGTGACTGCTGATGTCCGAGTACTGTAACTTTTATTGAAACAAGAGCAACAACTCCACCAATAATAACTGAAACAGTTTTATCCTTGCTAACGCATATTTCCTGCTGCTACATAAGCATATTTCGGTCATGCACAAATCTCATCGAAACTCTTCACCTCTCAAGACGTCAATGCCCCAAAAAGTGTTCAAAATGCCTGCCTTCGGCAGCAACGCAAAGCATGAACCGCTGTCGCGTCGACTCGATGACTCGGCGCAGTACTTCTGCAGGAATACTCGCACAGGCAGATGTTATCCTGTCCTTCATGTCATTAACATCGCTGGGCTCTGTTACGTAAACTCGATCTTTAACGTAGCCCCAAAGGAAAAAGTCGAGCGGAGAAAGGTCAGGTGATCTTGGTGGCCAAAACATCGCTCCTGCGCGCCCAATCCACTGTTGTGGAAAACGTCTGTCCAACCAGTTCTTCGCCCTGGTAGAAAAATGTGGTGGTGCTCCATCGTGCTGAAACCATACTTGGCGCAGGTCATTCAGGGAAAGACTGCAGACAAGATCATCAATGACAACACCTAATATTTCTTCTGTGTACATCTTTCCGTTCAAGTTGTCCTCAAAAAAGTGAGGTCCGATGATCCTGTCCCCGAGTATGCCGCACCACACATTCACACTCCAGCGAACTTGATGCTTGTGCTGCCTCAGCCAGTGTGGGTTTTCTTGTGCCCAATAATGGGCGTTGTGAAGATTAACACTTCCATTTCGGCAAAACCGAGCTTCATCAGTCCAAATTATTCTGTGCAAAAAGTCATTTTCTTGATCAGTTTTGATGAGGCCCCAATTGCAGAAGTCAACTCGCCTTTCAAAGTCCGCCTCATTTAGGTCCTGATGAAGGTAAACGTGATATGGATGGAACTTGTGCTTTCTTAAAACATTTGTGACTGTTCCGATGCTGCGACCGCACTGATCGGCAATCTGTCGGATGCTGAGCTCTGGCATCGAGGTTACGCACGCGACAACGTCGATTTCAAAGTCTTCATCGACGATTGCCTTCCTGGTCCGTCTCGGAAGGTGGACAGAGCCTGTTGTGCAGAAGCGTCGAAACAGGTTTGTGAAAGTGGGCCTTGTTGGAAGGGGACGGTGTGGGTGGCGAGACGCGTAAAGCTCCATTGCTAACGAAGCGTTGCCATTCATTTCAGCCATTGCAAGCACCACGTCTACTTTTACTTTGGTAGAATACCTCACGCCAGAAGCAGCCATATTAGCTCGAAAGGACTCCACGTGGATTTCCTTGGTAGACCTTCAATGCAGAGACGCTGTGCTCTAACCGGAGGCACCCTAGTGCAGGACGGTCCTGCTAACGCGTTCACAAGAAGATGTCTCAGTGTGATCTAAAGTCACGAAAAAACGTCGCGAAAAATGGTCTCCTGTTATCGCGTTCATCAGGATCATGCGTAAGGCTCATGGCGCACCGCGCTGTCACATTTTGATTTCGCCGGCCGAAGAGGGCAAGGGTAATTGCTATCACCTATGCCTACGCTTCCACCCTCTTCACACACTAAACACCACACGCAACAGATGCGTCACTTTAGGGAGGAGCTTTGCGCGGACCCTCACCCTCTTGCATGCGTAATCGTGCGAAAGACAATTAAACTTTGGAGCCGGATATCTCGGAACACAGGCGTGCTAGAAAAAATCTTCCAACTGAAACTGTGTACAAACACCACTACCTACATTTTTTCAATATAAACATGCCAACTTACCGCAGCCAGTAAAAAGTTAATTATTAAATTTTAGTTAATTGGGCTGCTGACAGCGATAATTATCATCTAACTTTCTGTCCCCCTGGCCGCTTAACTTATTTGCACAAGTGGTTCTCACGTGCCTTCGAGCGCCTAATTTTAAAAAAATCATAAAGCTTAATTTTGAACACCCGGTATATATATATATATATATATATATATATATATATATATATATATATATATATATATATATATATATATATATATATATATATATATATTATATATATATATATTATATATATATATATTTTATATATATATTATATATACATATATTTTATATATATATTATATATACATATTATATATATATATATATATATACTACTGCGTCGTGAGGGATAGATTACTTCAATCTGATGATCTTGAGGATTTCCTTTGGTCAGAATCTCGTACTAGTCTTCAAATGATAAGTATCGAAAATTATGAAGTACGTTGAAAGCACAGCCTTCTCGAAATTGTGGCCATTTACTTGAGCAAGACGTCCCCAGCGACTTCCATATGAACTCCCCAAGCGGGCTGGCGAATCCCGGAGTAAACAGCGCGATGAGACTATGGCGAGGAGCTGCCATCACTGTCTAGGCCGTGCTCTACAGCTTGAAGACGCGTCCTCGACGGCTCGTCTCCACCCGACCGCGGCGTCGTCTCCGAGAGGATCCCGACCGAACTGGCGCTCTGCCATATCGGCGCTCTTCGAATAGAAATGTTCAGCCAATGCACCTGTTCCCTCCGAGAACCGTCTCGGCAGATATTTATACACGTGGGGTCAAAGCGAGCACGCGCTTTCAGGAAATGGGAATATGCGCTGTGCTCTCTGCGAATGTTCCGCTCCCCTCCTTCCAGCCTTGCCCGCTGACCGGCAGACTCTCCCTCTTCGCGGGCTGCCACCAGGGCGCAGTTATGCCCAAGATGACGTGGTCCGGGTGTTTTAGAACCTCCCAAGCGCCCACAGTGCCCCTTTCCAGTCGCCATGATCGCAATGGCCATACTGTGACGCCACTTTCCCACTATGGCCGTCATTAACGGCATGTGTGTGTTCTCTCGAAGCGTGGCTGCAAGACGTTTCCTCGCCGGAGGAGAATGAGTGGCACACACATTCTCCTCTGCAGGACCGGGGGTGCGAAAAGAGTGACGCGGTCTGGTGGGCGCGCCGACCCTCGTGCAGCTGGCTGTGTGTGCACCCCCCGGCTGCTGTGGGTGCGCGCGAGACTTCCCCGGAGTCGCGGGAGGCGCTGCGAGCGGTTCCCCAAAGCGTTCCTCCAGCCGGGCCGGCTTCATAATGCCGCTGCTCTGCTCTTAATTATAGCTTCGATCGGGCGCCTTGTTTTGCGAGGGCCGCCCGATTCCCTGGCGCTGAGGAAGACGACGTCATGGCCGCCGCCAGCTTCCTCGCCTTCCTCCTCGCTTTTCGCCCGGCGCTCTCCAAATGCGTGTGTATTTATCAGGCGTCGGCTCCCCATTTTCATCCACATAAATTAATGCCGCTCTGAGGCGCGTGGCGATTCGCCCATGGACCTGGTCGCTCTCGCCACCGATTTAAGCCGAGCGAGGAGGAACGTGCGCGCCCGTTTAATTAATTTTAATTTCGATTCTCGCCGTTCTGAGGCGCTCGCCGCGCCATCGAGGGTGGCTAGGCGGGTGCACGAAACGGCCGCGGTCCGAGTACCATGTGACCAACGACCGTCCAATGGCGCCGTGGCGGCCCACTTTGCAGTCCTGATTTAGGGGCGGCTCCGAATATTAGCGGGGCCCCGTGCCCTGACAGGTGCTTTAATTAACGCGGCGAACAAGTTATTGGACCTGGGCGCTGGCCTGGCCAGCCCGCCGTGCGTCGCCCTGGCTGCTGCTATACGCCGCCCTCTTACAGCGCCCTCGCATATACGTGTTATTTTTCTTTCTTTCTTCTTTGTTTTAGTGCATGTTCTTGCGCTTGAATGTCCCCCCACTCGCACCTTCTCTGGTCACGTCTTTCCATTGCTACCGGGCGCAAATCACACAGTCCGCGTGAGCTTGGCTCGTCAAATAATGGATCACCGAAGACTTGCCTTTATCGCAACCTCACGTTGCTGCTTTTTTGCCTTTTCAAGACGCCCGCTTTTTCTCAGGCTGTAATAGTTCTAAGGCCATTGCCGTAAATTTCTGCGGTGGAGTTCCTGGCAGGGCACAAGACAGTAGGAAGGAAGGTAAACGCTAACGTTGGCGCTCTTGAATGGTTTTAAAGGCCTGAGTGTGCAATGGGAGGCCAACTGCAGAGCAGCTGCAGTTCCGGCTACCACCACACAGCGCCGTGTCGTCAGATTGCCCTATTTTGTCTGCAGTTTTCAGTTTGTAAATCAGTGATGCGTCACGCCCACAGCATCGCTAAGTCTGCGTAGTCTTTGATATTGATATTTTTTTTAGTTTTTATGTCTCCGCGTCTATATTTAACGGGCATGAGCCATGTTATTTTCATGCGTATGTGGAATTCCAACAGTGCACAGGTGTGTCAGTTGGAAGAACCTAAATCACATGGTGGACTCTCGTGTAGACAATTTTCAGAAATAAAGATGTGTTATTGAGGTCCCCTTCATTTTTTTTTTGCATTTGTTTGTGCGTCAATTTAATCCATACCTGTAGGGAATTAAGTGTGCCAGGTTAGTCGCGTGGTTTATATTTCACATTTACCGTGGTTCTTCCGAACGGTACATGTATGAGACCATAGCGCAGTGTGCAGTTGTCGCGCCGCGTGAACACAAATCATATGGCGTTCCTCTAGAAACGATAAAATATTGCATACATTACCTCTAAATGTTTTTTTATCTTAAGTCTATAGAATCAGTGTATGTACGTAACTCGATCCCGTCATTTATCTGAACATGCTTGATGAGTGTGTGAACAATACAGCTTCTTACACTATATAGTATACGTATCAAGATTACAGGAGCGCCAGTATAACACCGAATGCTTGACGATAGTTATAGCGCGACAACAAAACGACGACACAGAGACAAAAAGGACACGAAGGACACGAAGGACCTTCTTGTCTCTGTGTCGTCGTTTTGTTCTCGCACTATAACTATCGTCATGCCATACCAACTAACCCAAGCTGCCACACCGAATGCTTCCTTTGAATCAATTGTGGATCATAGCCACCTCTAGCCAATAGGTAAAATAACTACACTCATCAAGTCAGCCTAAAAAAGTTTACTATGGTAACGAGTACACACTCTCCTTATTTAATTTGGGCCGTCACGATACATTGTCTCGTTGCTTTGCTATACCGTCGCCGCATACGGACACCACACACGAGCACGTCTATAGGAGACACGCATATTATATGTCTCGCACATGTTACAGAAAAACAAATTATCGATTACGATTTCAATCACTTCAGTCGAAAATGGAACTGATCGCATTTACTAATTATTGCTTCACGAAATTAGCTGTTTGATTGTGAAAAGGTAACCAGTTGATTTTATGTTACTTCCACTCTTGTGCACCAGGCGTTCATTTGCCTGTCGTGTTAGACATAGTCTTAGGTTGTGTTTTTCTTCAAATTGAATTGATCGCACTTAGAAAAGTCCATCAGTTCAGCACTGCAACGAGTTCTACCAGAGATCTTGCGCCGAAGAGTGGAGAGTGGGCGCTACATGCGCAGTTCTTTCAGGGGACCCTGCAACATGGTTTCAGCATGGGCATGAAACGCTACCAACTAGTAGTCGAGGTTCCCGGGAACACGCGAGCCAAACATTATAGCGCAGCACTCGGCGTGGAACTTACAAATAATATTCGGTGCCACCTAGAATTTGATCCCTCTTATTTCGACCAAGGATGCCATGAGGCCAGAGTATCATGCCATAAAGCCAAAGTCCACTGCCATCGGTTGAATTGAGCATCGTGAGCTGCATAGTTATCGTGGCCGCCGTGGGATGCCGCCACGTGCCTGCGCGCGTGTTGGCGATCACACTACAAGTGAATCGCGCGTTCGAAGAAAAAAAAAGTGCTCAAGGTCATGACGTGCGCTTACAAACGGACGCTTCGTGCCCCTTGTCATGCCCCCCCCCCCTTTTTTTTTACCCGTTGGCGCACTTTCAGCGGGCTCGCTTGTGTGAAAGAAACAAAGAAAACTCTAGAAACGTGCGACAAATACCTGTAACTCTGCCTGTGCCTGATGGACTCTTAAAACATTCGCGGTGGTCGATTCACGAGACAATAAGGTTTTTTTAAACCACCCGTTTGATGATTCTACGAAAGCGTGTTGCTGGGCCCCTTTAAGGTACGAATAAGCCTCCACCGTACTGATTAGGTACTAAAAAAAATAAGAGAGACACAAAAGCGCAGTTACCGCAATAACGTATTTGTACGCACTTACGTAATGACAGTGGTTGCATGCACTTAGTCTTCGTCACATTTCTTCCCATGATTCAACTAGCGTAACAAACGTCCGTGAATCGACGGCGACATTGTAGAGCGAAGGTCGGGAGCTATCGAACGAAAGGTGAAAAGCAACATCGTGGGTAGAGGTCGAATGCAGTGCTGCCATTGCAGGCCGCTCAGCCTGTCATTGAGATGAGGAAGCAAATACAGAGCACTCGGTTTTCACGCCGAAACATGCGCAGCCATGACTAAGCTGCGTTCTATGAATGCATGACATGCTACTGCAGTTCCTGGTAAATACATTGTTAAAAGCTACATAGTAGGATAAAATAACTCATTACACAAAATCGAATAGGAAAAAAAATGGGTTATGGAATATAGATCCACCCTTACCGAGAAAAAAAAAGTGATCGATCGTTCCCAAAATGTAGAAGGCTGTAATTGATTACAAATAATTAATCGCAGTTTGAATTCACTTCAACAAGTCTGCCTACATTGTCGTTCTTTTTGAGTTGAACGACTTCGCCATGTACTGAGCCCTATTGCAACAAGACGCCGGGAAATGGTGTGCTTTGTCACGGCCTCATTGTTACACCTATAAATTCATGCACCGCCATTTTGACAGGAAATTTTTTAACCTACAGTGTTGTAACACCTTAGGATGTCAATCAGATGCTTACCTGCTAAAACAGCGCTTGTATTAACGCGATTGCGTTAAAGAGCTCCTTTCGCCGAAGTTCCAGTTACGGTGTCGGTGTCGGCGTCGTTGCTTGTAAGCGAAAAATCGACTTATGCGTGACCGAAAAATCGAGAATGATGTTTAAATTAAATTATGAATGTTTTAAAAAAAACCACGGTGCATATTGGGGATGGGTCCGAGTGGGGATCGAACCCGTGTCGTTTGCGTGGCAAGCGGATGTTCTACCACACAGTCAGCTGGGCCTCTTTTTTTTTTTCTTTAATGCCCGGCCAAACCTCTTCTGGCCTCTTCTTGCGACAACAGTGAAAATAACTTCATCTGCTTGATAATGCAGTGAAAGTAGCTTTCGTGCTTCACAAACACACGCTTCCTGTATATGTGCTTCGCAATCCAGCATGAAATATTGCAGTAATAATGCATGGTCAAGCGTCTTTTGCCAATGGTTGTCCGATTATGTGATTGTCATGAAGGCTACGTGGTTTAAAGCCGGTACCCCACTACAAAAGGCACACACGCTACTGCGTCTATTCCCTTAAGACCACGTAGTGGGGGCATAGCAAATTCGAAAAGGTTTCATCCACTAAGTGTGTGAAATACGCACTAGGAACAGAATGTCGTTATCGCGTTCAACTCCTAAAGGCGAAGCTTTAGGGTCCCCTAATTTTTTTTTTTTCGTTTGTGAAGGGTGTGATTGAGTGTCCACAAGTAGCAAAATGTGCGCCGGTACTCCTTTATGTATTGGAGCATTACGCCACGGCATGCTCCTACGCACTGTCATGCGGTGGTTTTTTGTAGTGTCAATAATCTGGTCGAGTTCAGTGTTTATCGACAGGCTCATTCATTCTAAAGAATACCATTACCCAACCTAGCAACTTCCGATACGTTGTCTGCATTGCGAAGGAACTATGACTTAATAGTTCGAAACTTTTCCCACCACACTGACACATCAGCGCTTATATACGTATATACTGGCGCGCAACTTCATGTGCAAGAAGTCCGAACCATACTTAAACCTTTGGTAATCATCTTCTTTCGGTTATATCAGTTATGATGGGGTTCTGAAAGAACAAATTGATGGTATTTTGCTCTTGAATACTCCTTTAAGGTGTGCATGGATACGGGAGAAGCAAATTTAAAAGAAAGTGTAATGTTTTTGCGCTGTTAAAGCAGGTCGCGTATATATGTATAAAAATTGCGTAGCATATTTCTTGTCTTTGTTATTTAATGTCCGCCTCTTATGGCTGTTTGGCAAGTGCGCTCGCTACTGCAAAGAAGAGTTTGTCGTTATTCACTTCTTAATATTTAGTGGAACTTAAGACTACCTGTGCTTTCCACATCTATTTTCTTCCGAAAAACACACAACGTCTGGCTCTGACACGATGCCGCCATGTAATCAGGTAAAGCCGACTACGAGTCGAAGAGAGTAGCGCGGTCTCTGTACTAGTTCGTCAACTGCCAGACTCCAGAGGAAAATAGAGTTGCGGCGTGAGTGGCGGCTGCCTCCAACAAATGCCGGCTCACCCTGTCGGATTAAATAAGGTGGGGCGCGGGCCGGAGTCGGTGAAAGGGGACATGCGAGAGCACGGCTCATACGGGACGCAGACACGCAAAAAGTTTGTCGTCGTTGTTCGCGTTCCTTTGTGGGTGCCGCTCGTTTTTTGGGGAAGCCCCTCCCCCCCCTCTCGTCCCCGTAGACGCGCACGAGGGTGCGCGTGCTCCGCGCAGGAGGGAATACTCGTGACCCAATTTTTTCGAGGGGTGCGTAGAGAGGGCCTTCAGCCTCCACGGGGGTACAGCGTGCATCGAGGGCGTCGCGGTGGGGGTCCGAACCCCTTGAGGCACAACTCCACCCCTTGCTTTCCGGCCCGCGTGCCGAATCCCGGACTTTTGGCTCCACGCTTTTTTTTCCTTTTGTCCCGCCTAGAAGGGGAACACGCGAGACTCGGCCAAGGCCGCGCGTGCTGGGCGCGTTCCCTGCACGAGTTTGCCGTCGTCGGCGGCAAGGTTATCCCCCCACCCCGGTTCCATTTTGGCCCCGAGAGATGCGGTCTGCCTGGAAATGCGGAAGCAGATGAAACCTCGTGCTTCCTGCCTTATCCACCGCGTGCGTTGCGTCGCCGCCGTGCCACGGAGTGAGGCGGGTGCACCGGCACAATGGCCGCCACGATTCGGTTCCCCCATCCCGATTGGTATCCCTTCGTGCCCCGCGAACGCACTCCCTCGTCACCGAAGGTTGGCACTGCCTCTCTGTGAGCCGTTTTCTTTCTCTACTTCTCGGGCGCACATGCACTCGTTCAGTTTTCTTTTTCTTTCTTTTTCTCTCTCGGTACATCATGGCTTATTCTTATCAAAGTGATTCTCCGTGCTTTGCCCAACTCCTCAGTTCTTTTTTTTTATTTTTGGCAACTTTCTGTTACCCTCTGACATGAGCAGTTAGTCTTCTCTTCATTTGTGCCTTTTTTTTCTTTTCTCCCGGACTGTGTCGAATGTAACGTTTCGCGAATCGCGAGAGAATCGAGCTGCGAGCGCTCTCCGCACTGCACTGCATTGACGTTTCGTTTATATCCGGCGCTCATTGTGCGAGTCGGAAGGCGGGCGCTGGGCGAGTGTCGGGAGGAAGGTTGTCGCGAGAAGTGTGTCACTTCACTCGGCGAAAAATTGAGCGTGCAGGGAAAACGGCGCCGCGGGCGCGCCCCTTCGCCGCGCTCGGCTGGCGCTCGCTGCTGCCCGGCCGTGTTCGCGGCGTGCTTTGTGCCCTGCACGCTCATCGTCGGCCCATTCCAAAGTAATGAGCTCGCGCTGAGGAATGGGGAGGAAAATAAGAGCGTGCCTGGTCAGGGGGACACTTTTACGAGTTCTGGCTGCGCAGTTATCGCCAAGTTTTCTTTGTCCGTCGGCGGGTGCTCGGTGTTCTCGAACTGTGTCGCTGGAGGAGTCATTTTGTTCTTGCAGCCTGTCTTTGACGGCACGGCCTGTCAGCTTGAATGACAGGCTCGAATGAAGGCGGTCTCCTGACGCTGAAACTGAGCCACCACATGGAGAACAACGGGGTTTCCAGTGCGCCCGGCAGCGTATACTTTCGCCGACGCTTTCAAACTGTACTCGACACCGTATTTTGCGTGCGAGCACTTGTCGGCCTCGTCGGGTCTCCAAGTTTAAGCCTGTGGTGACGCCGCTGAAGCGGCTTGAGCAGCGAGGTCTCCCCTTCGACGAACTGGCGAGTAGTGTACGTGTCGGCTCGTTAGCTGCCGTGACGGAGTCTTGACAGCGCTGCAGAGTCCTTCGGTAGCGCAGACGTGACCTCAGCGGCCGTCGACGGGTCTGGGCCGCGGTGCAACTATAGCCGCCATTTGCGCAAAGGCCGGCATCGAGGGGCGCAGACACAAATGCGTGCCGGTCGCGGAAAAGAAGCGTGCGGAGGAAGGAAGGGGGCATTGGAAGGAGCCGGCAATGAGGCGCGCACAAACATGAGCCGCGTCCAGTCGCACCCCTGGGAGCCCGGGTACAAATCCAGCGCTGGAAGAAGTAAGTCCATAATCTGAGGGTTTCGGCGAGCGGTCACAGGGGGCCAATATGGAGCCCCGCACGCTCGCACTCAGAGGGAAAAGAGGCTGGCCGCGGCAGGGAAAGCGGTGCCGTTAATTCCGGGAGGTCGCTTAATTGGTGGCCTGGTGCGCGCGGTGGTCTTAGGCTGTCGCTCTTCGCGCCGATGACATAATTAAACACGCCAGCCGGCACTTCGCCCGGTCGCCATTGCCGGCCTTTCTTTCATTTTGCTTGTCTCTGCAAAGAGAGTGGCCATGTCGCTCGGACTGCCTCAGGCAGGGAATTCTCCGGCCGCCCTTTGCTGGCCTCGGAGTAGAGTCTCCAGCCTTGGTCTAAAGAACTTACCCTCAAGGAAAACTTGGCACCGACAGCGGGTAAATTGACTTGCCTTTGTCAAATCGCAAAAGAATGTCCGTCCGTTTGAACCGGACATTATACGATGCAGGCGAACCTGCCTTACGTCAGCGTCGACGTGGTACGAACGTCGCTGTTTCTGCGAAAGCAAAGATACCGATTCATAAGAAGACGGTATGCTAAGTTGCTATAACTTCTGAATATCAATGTCATGCCGTATATAGTGCATGGTTCTCACACTTATGATGCGCTGCCAAATTAAATTATATTAAGCAATCTGTGGCCTTACGTACCCAGAACCACAGTCCGATAATAAGGCATCCTTTTAGTGGGTGAATTCACTTTCTTGTTTTAAATGACCTAGACTTTCGTTCGCGTGAAGCTATGACTGTGCAAACGTTTTTCTTCTGTTTTGCATTTTATTATCATCGATATTGCGGCATTTTCGGAAGGCAACCCGTATGACTTTAATCTCGACAATGTAGCAGTATAACCACTGGATGCTACCGCAAAAATTTTCTTCATTGCCATCCACAATTACGTAAGGTTCGAGAACAGCTACGAAATACGTGGGATTAATGTGAAAGTTTATGCCACGTGGATATATTTGGGCCTTCTTGTAGCCTCCCCATGACGCCAAGTAGTTTTTATTTTTCCTTCATCGCATTTGTGTTACTTTCTTGGTGTTGACAATAACAGAAGCGTTTCTCTTAGACAAATGTTGCTCGATACGTTGTCTTTTTACTTATTTATCTAAGTGGTGCTTTTTTTTTCTTCTTTTATTCTTATTCGTTCCACCAGCGGCATTCGGAGCCGACTCGCTAAACGACGGGTAATAACGGCTCCCTGGCCTGACAGGCTGCGTTTTTCGAGGGCGTTCACAAGTAGCGTAAAAGTGACGAGTATAACCTCCGGGAGCCCAGGGGCCCTCTCGCTTGCTCCTCGGCCGCTCAAGCGAAGCGCCGACGACATGGGCGCCAGGCGCCTAGGTGGTCTGCCCCGAGAGGTACGCCCGTGGGTGGGTGATCTCCCAGCTCTGTTTGTCCATTCCCGGTTCGGTGTATGACCCCGTCTGCAAAAAAAGGATGCCCTGCCTCTGAACCTGACGCGAAGTTTCTCTTTTCTCGCCTTCGCGCAGTGATTGCCGGTGCATTCGCTCACTTCTAGAAGCAAACTTGCATGATTTCGACGTTACGCGAGATGGGAGGCCAGTAAAGAGAAAAGAAAATATGTGCAAGAAAACGGCGGTGATATATCAGTGCAGTGTGAACAAAACGCTAGCCTTGCGTCGCGCGTTCCTGACCAGTTCGCATGTTCGAGCGCTGTTTTTTTTTTCTTTTTTTTCGCAGCGGTCGCGTTCCTGCAATCGCTGTCGGGCTCTGATGTTTTCCAGCGTCGGGGGTGAGACTCGTTGGCACGAGCGCCTCGGGGTGGCGGTCGTTCACGCGGGCGTAAGGCGGAAGTCGGCCGGCAGAGGGCGAGTCCGCGAAGGCGCCGGCCGCTGAGGCTAGCGCCCCCGACAAACAAGGCTCGTCGATTGATAAAATAGACGCTCGCGCAGAGCAGCAGTAGTGCCGTCTCGCGGAGCGGAATCATGGGGGGGGCCTCCGTGATTAGGGAGGCATATTGCACTTAGCGCAGAAGAGGAAGACGGCCGAGACTGCGTCCACCCGTCTCCGCACCCTGCAGGGGACGAGATGAATCCCGCTCGTTTTGAAGTTATCATGAACTTCTGGAGAAGGCGGGAAAGGGATTCGCACAGTCACTGTTGCGCGCCAAGCGTACTCGCCCGCCGTTATCTTCCCTCGTGCATCCGAAATCGTTTCCCAGTTGTGCGACGAGAAAAAAAAATATTAAAAATATTCCGTAGGGCAAGAAGAGGCCAGGGACCACCGTGGAAAGTCCGCCGTTAATACGGGGTGTAAAATGTCCATCCGCAATGGCCGCCAAGCCACTTGTACAGCGAAAAAAAGAAATGCAAATATTGCCAGATCCCACGCACAGTGGTAATCGATGATATGCGAAGCATGAATGAGGAAGGTTGATATGTCGCTTTAAAATCAGCACAACATTACGAGGCGGACGTAAGTCATGCTCTTCATGACTTTCATATCATGATTATGATTTTTGCGCCTGGCATTTGTGTTCGCCGTCCATTCCCATCACGTAATGCCAAATTTGGTATATGTGAAGCTAGCGAAACTGCCGTGAGCGCGCTATGAGCGTAGCATGTAGTCATGTTTTACGTGACACGCATGTCATGATTATCATGTTTGAACCTGTCATTTACCTTCATCGTCTATTCAATTAGCGTAACTCCAAATTTGGTGTATGTGAAGCTAGCGAAACGGCCGCGAGCGCGTTATGGACGTAGCATGTAGTCGTCGTGTTTTACACGACACGCGTATAATGATTATTATGTTTGGACGTGTCATTCACGTTGCGTAATACTGAATTTTATATATGTGAACCTAGTGACATGGCCACAAGTGATTGATATGTGGGGTTAAATGTTCCAAAACCACCATATATGATTATGAGAGACGCCGTAGTGGAGGGCTCCGGAAATTTCGACCACCTGGGGTTCTTTAACGTGCACTCAAATATGAGCACACGGGCCTACAACATTTCCGCCTCTATCGGAAATGCAGCCGCCGCAGCCGGGATTTGATCCCGCGACCTGCGGGTCAGCAGCCGAGTACCTTAGTCATTTGACCACCGCGGTGGTGCAAACGGCCACAAGTGCATCATGAGAGTGGATGTAGTCATGTTCTTACATGACACGCATGTCATGATTATCATGTTTGCATCATATACCCTCGTCATTGGGACGTAACACCTAAATTGATATATTTGTTTATGTGAAGCTATGGTGAAACGGCTGCGATCGCGCTATATATTAGCGTAGCATGTACTCACGTTTTACATGACACACATATCATGATCCTCATGTTTGGACGTGTCATGCGTCACGTCACGTAATACCAAATTATAAGAAGCTAGCGAAATGGCCGCTAGCGCATCATGCGCGTGATATGTAATGTTCTTACATGACACGCATGCCATGATTATGATTATCATGTTTGAACCAGTCATATACCTTAGTCATTCATTCACGTCACGTAATACCAAACTTGGAAACTTGGTATATGTGAAGCTAGTGAAACAACCAGGAGCGCACTATGAGCCTGGCGTGTGGTCATGACTTACATTACATGCATGTTATGATTTCCACGTTAGGGCCTGTCACCTAAGCTCGCCATGCAGTCATGTTGTACCATACCAGTTTTGCAATATGTCGTGAGTGAAACCATCGCAAGAGCCGCAAGACCATGACATGTAAATTGTGACATTCATAGCGTACATGTCATGATTTTTATTTCATGACTACAGTCACGTATGCTCGTCATACAGTCATGTTATGCCCTACCGATTTTGGTATAGATCTTAATATCGAAATGGCCAGGAGAGCTAAAAAACGACGGCGAGCAGACAGACAGACAGACAGACAGACAGACAGACAGACAGACAGACAGACAGACAGACAGATAGATAGATAGATAGATAGATAGATAGATAGATAGATAGATAGATAGATAGATAGATAGATATAGATAGATAGATAGATAGATAGATAGATAGATAGATAGATAGATAGATAGATAGATAGATAGATAGATAGATAGATAAAGTCTAAACTCCCATCTACGCCTTGCTTCGAAGGCCAGCCGAGCAGCAGTTACGGCATCGAGATATGAGTGAAATATACACTTGTGTTCCCAATGAGATTAGCGAAACAAAGTTGAGAAAAATTGGCTCTAGAGTATACAAGTGACACAAGTGAGATAGTGTTGCGAAGCGAGGCCTTGACAATGACCGAACTGATCATATGCGTGAGACTTCGAACTTCGCCTATTTAAAGGTGCGTAAACTCGTGACTAGCATATTCCTCAAGTCACTATTAAGTAGCTGTCGTTATGAAGGCACGCACAGGTAATCAAGAGAAAAGAAGAGAAACAGCTATAGTGTCCATGGGCATGAGCTCGAAAAAACAAGGTGCTCGCCAATGATGAGATCGTCCATTGATGCTGTTGGGCTCATTTGACAGCCATCTTGCTCTTGGTTTCTTTCTTCATTCACCATCAGGATCCACCAACATGACCAACATGACAAACGAAGATGACATAACAAACGAAGTGATTGACTGATATGTGAGGTTTAACTTCCGAAAACCCCATGTGATTATGAGAGACACCCTAGTGGAGGGCTCTGGAAACTTCGACCACCTGGGGTTCTTTAAGGTGTACCCAAATCTGAACACACGGGCCCACAGCGTTTTGGCCTCCATCGAAAAACGAAGAGGCATTCTTATCATTTCAGAGAGAGTTAGGCCTTTGCCAACTCGAGAGATATCGCTTGAATTATCGCCTTTTCGCTTGGTTTCATAACTGCGATAGCAGCAGCACGTGTCGCTTCCCAAGAAACTTCCGGCCATTCCAATTATCACTATCTAGCTCTTGCTTATTTTTATGTTGTGGTAAAGCATACGGAAAAGCTCTTTTTCCGCTTCCACATTAAAAGAAGCCGCTTAAAGTGAAGGACCATCTGTTTTAATGTTGCATATAGCCCAGATCAGAATGCACTTGAGGTATTTGGCCAGTCACAGGGAGAAAAGTGTTGAAAGTGAGCGGGCTACTCGCTAATGCTTTTGTTCCCCGCCAGTGCTACCAGGCTGTGTCGACGTACAAAGCCAAAAGCAGTCCGGGACCTATGTTTAAAAACAGCGAAAATGTGTATAAGCCAAGTGCCCACTTCGTAGACAGATGCTTGGTCCTCTCGGTTGTAAACGTGATGTTATACCTAGCAGCCCGGTGGAACCAAACCAAATATTCTGACACGTATTCTCGAGTGCCTGGTAGAGGACATTTAGTGCGTGCGATCTTTCGCGTCCCAACGCCGGAAGTTGGCCCGCGTTGTGATTTCCATGCTCTCTGCGCCATTGGTCGCGCGATGTGCGGATAGAAGGCTGTTATTTGTATTTTGTCTGAGACGTTTCCTTCGTCGGCGCTGCCCTAATGTGCGCTTTTCCAGAAGACCTTTAATGCCGCATGCCATTCGTGGGGTGGTTTGAGGGGCCGAAGTGGGCGAGGGAGGCTACGTGCGACTGAGGGAGCCGAAATAATGTGGACAATCGCGGAGCCATAATGCGCCGCATCCTGTGCAGCGGCGTGTGTGGCTTAATGGGGGGCACACTGGGCGCGAGGGCGTTTCAGAGAGGACCAGCTGCGCGAGATGTGACAAGCCTCCACGAGGCAACGCGCACACCTCTAGGTCCATTAGCTGCTCTTTTGTGACAAGGAGGGAAACTCGTTTCGGCCAGAGTGTACCTTCGCGGCGCCCGATTGTAGCCGAAACGGAACCGTGAGTCCGCTCTCGCCGCTTGTTCGACTCATCTACCGAGCCCCATCATCGAAGAAAGAATGAATAAAAAGACTGGAGCGAAGCCATGCTTGGAGGAGGGGGTCTCACGCCAGTAAGGGTTCAAAGAACAGCAGTGCCCGCCAGTTAACGGGGATGTTGAGGGGGGAACCAGGCAAAATGGTACCTACCTCGATCATGACAGGTCGCTGCTGCAAGATCAAAAATGAGAATGACTGAACAAGATGAAGCCGAAACAATGACTTCGCTGTCACTGGCCAGCGCTCAGCTTTGGTCCTTCGCTAGCCGTCGTCTCTCTCTCTCTCGCCTATCGCTTTTCTCACGGATCTGGGCGGCCATTTGTGTGCTCTGCCCGCGTCTCCGGCGGCACGAATCGCGCATTTTCCTTTTCTGCGTTATGCTGGAACTGCAGTAATTCCTGGCTTTGCTCTTTGTCCTTGCTTTACCCCTCGGCGCTATTCTTGTTCTTCGACCCTCATCGTCTCTTCGTGGCTTTTGTTTTTTTTTTTTTTATCTTCTACCCGCGCCGCTGTGGCGTCGTGTGCTCACCTTAGAGCCGCGCGCTCTGGCGTTTTACCGGGGTCGCCGCGATGTGTAGCTCAGCTGCGGCGTCTTCGTTTTCTCCCCCTCCCCCCCTTCACTGGTGGTGGCATCAGAGAGCTTCCTTTCCCTCCCGTTTCAAACAATGCCCGCGCCGAAAGAAGAGCGTCATTCCGCGCTGGCCCCTATGCAAGCTCTACCCGTTTGCGTGTATATTTCGCTCGTTGTGTGCTGCCGCTTTTTTTTTGTAGCCTTGGCTTGTGTCACAAGTCCCCGGCTTTCTTCGTTGATTCACTCACTCATGAAAGCGTGCATGTATGAATACATGAATAAAAGGGCGCAGAGGCCTTTGGCAAAGCAAAATGAAGCACTGAATTATTTGATGAATTTTAATGCAATCTGTAATATGGAGTTGATGTCTTACCGTATCAGTGTTTCAAACAAGTCTTCAGCTGGCACTGTGAACCAAAGCGTATAGGTTCAACAAGTTAGCAGTTAAGTCGAAAGATTATTCATGAGAGATTATTCATGCTCACAAGGGACAGGAAGTATTTCAGATCATGCCTCAGTCCTGTTAAGATGAGCCTTCAATAGGACAAAAACGTTTTCAGGGTGCCATGCAGGTTCTTGCTAATAGGCGTCTACTGTCATGCACACTTGCTGACACCTCCAATATGAGCCCACCTGTCTTTGATGAGTCACTATTGCCGAAATTCGCTCAACAGAATTCGACCGGCTAAAACTGATGCCACCGCGACCTTGTCCCTTGAGCCAATAAGTACTCCGCTTGCTTTCTATTACCATTCTTACTTTTTTTCTAGCATTTCGTTCGTCTTCGTAGGAAACTCATAGATGCACGTCGAGCAAACAGAGATGCCTCTACTAGACATGTTTTACGCTCGCTGGCATTTCTCGTGTAAACTTAAGTATTATTTGTTTTCTCCGGACACCTTCATCCGAGACAGCAGAAATTTTATCTTGATTGTCTAAGGCTTAATCCGCTGTCTTCTCAGCTGTACTCGTCGTAACCTTTGTACACGAGTACCGTGATCCCGCTGACGAGCTGAAGTTACAAGAGGCAGCCGACAGGGCAGCTGCTGTCTGAGTGTGCAGCATTGAGATTGGCTGCCCAACCAGCCCTTTGTGCCACTTGACTCAAGTCCACCTTACTGGTTATCTTACAAGACGACCTTTGTTTATTCAGCGTTCGAATGGTATCTCGGCTGCTTTCCTGACAGATTTCAACAGCGGCGCTCCTTACAGAGTACATCTCAAGCGCTAGCTCTGCGGCTGTCGTGCCCTCTTAAAAACAGCTACGCTCGTCTCTCTCTTTTTTTTTTTTCCTTTACTTTGATCTGCTCTTCTGCGTCTCGCAGTGCTTCTTTCCGTTATCGTCAGCTTATAGATAACAGTGTCGAGCTAATCACTCTAATTAAATACGCCTCAGCTTGTGGCGCGCGGGGTCGTGAACCCGAGACTTGGAACATCGCTCTTTCGCCGCGTGCCATCAGTCATTTTTTTTTTATTGTTGTGTCTGTTTTCCTGAGTGCCTCTTAGGTATCGCCATTTCCTTTGCGATAATGAGCCCGATAAATTGACGGGCAGACGAAAGCACCTCTAAATCCCTTATCGATCTTTTTTCGTTTCCTTTCTTTCGTTCGCTCTATTTTTTCTCGTCCTAATGCGAGGCTTTGCCACTCATGCGCTTATCGCGCTCTGCCGCGTCTTGTTGCCTTGTTTCAGACTTAAGCCGGTCTGCATGTTCTCGGATGCCTGGGATGCACAGTTGCCGCTCGCCTAATTAAGGCAGCACCGCGACGACACCGTTCTCGTGCCTGCTTCTTCGGGCGACCGAGGCGTCAAGTTTTCCGGAACGGCTGCACACACGGTGAGCCCACTTGCGTATACGTTCGGCGTCTATGCGCCGTGAGTGTGAGTTGCGCGTCGGCTCTGGTCCCTCGGTGTTATGCCAATAGCGTCAAAGGGGGGTATCGTTACGAAACGTTTGAGCGCCTCATTTCGTCGTAATCTCCTAGGCGATATACGCAAATCAAAGGTGTCCGCTGATGCGAATATGGGAAGCGGCAGGGCCATGCGGTAGACGCTTACCGCTCTTAGTGTTCGAACACTCAGGCGGGGCAGACCTTTCAGTCAGATCGCGCCAAGGAGGGAACGGCTTTGATGTTCTCGAAAGACAAGTGATATGCGTTTCAACCACGTGACCCGGCTTCTTGCGAGTCACCTGATCATTCCTGCTGTAAACTGCTCGTGGGCTATATGGGTGATTCCTTGCTTTTTTTTTTTTTCGTTTTTTCTTTGTCGCCGTCGCTTCTCTTGCACTGTGGCCGCATGGGTACTGTACGAATGGTAATCTTTTCTCCTTGCCAAGACACCCGTTATGGCCAGCTCGACTTTGATTCCTTTACGTTATCCCGCCTTTATCAACGCATTCGAAAGTCAGGGTACAGTTGCTGACATCAAAAAGGAAAGTGTTAATTTTTGGGCTCGTTTTCCTTGCTGGACATAATATTAATGAGAGCTAACGGACCATAATGCCATGGAAAGTATAGGGGACTCTAATAAAAGTAACTGTAATGTAAATGTTAAGAAAGGAAAAGTGGCGAAAAGATAACTTCCCACCGGCAGGAACCGAACCTTCGACCTTCGAATAACGTATCCGATGCTCTATCATCAAGCCACTAAGCTTGATTATGCAAAAGTTATCAGTGAAATGGCTGGTGTAGCGCGTGAAAACTAAATTCGCGTGTGATTTACCGTATTATATCGCACCGCTAGCTCTGCAAGGATTGCGTATACTTGTCCCGCACGGGCCCGATCAGATTACGATTACTCCTTATCCGTGCGGTATTGATTCTGTCGATTTACAAAAATTAAAGTGACGCGATTATTCTTCTACGCGACGTTCGGTAGCCTACCAAAATGGATTTGCCTTCGCAGAGCATTTCGCTTACGCAAGCAATCACAACGGTCACCGACGGTGTAGAAAACAGGGTGTTTTTTATTTTCTTCGCGTCTTCCTGTTGCGTAAGCTTACACCGCATATATTTGTTTCTTCTGTTTCGTACTGACCGCGACCTAACGCGGAATTTCGGATCCGGAATGTGGTTGTGATGAATGTAGAACGGTGGAACGATGTCTCAGAAGGGAAGGACGAGTGGGCGTAATAACTTAAATTATGTGGTCCTACTCCCCGATAGCGAGTCACGATTATGAATTCTTGAGTTTCACGTGCCAGGCACACATGGTAGGAGGGCGCACCGGATTAAATTTTGGACAGCCTGCCGTGTTTTAAACGTGTGCCTTAATATATCTGAACGACTGTTTTTTTTTTTTTTCGTTCATTTCGAGTTACGAGTACGGTTTCTGCGCCAAGCGCAGCTGCTTCTTATGTTGATTGATTGGTGGGGTTTAACGTTCCAAAACCACCATATGATTATGAGAGATCCCGTAGTGGAAGGCTCCGGAAATCGTGACCTCCTGGGGTTCTTTAACGTGCGCCCAAAACTTGCGCACACTGGCCAACAGCATTTTCGCCTCCATCGAAAATGCAGCTGCCGCAGCCGGGATTCGATCCCGCGGCCTGCGGGTCAGCAGCCGAGTACCTTAGCGAGTAGACCACCGCGGCGGGGCACGCTTCGTATGTTAAGGACAAAGGGCGTCTCTCATAATCATATGGTGGTTTTGGGACGTTAAACCCCACATATCAATCAATCAATGTTAAGGACAAAGGAGAGAGAAGTTAAAATCCTGCATTGCTTTCCCTGGGTGAAAGCGAAAGACTTCTCGGCTGCTGAAAACACTGGGGAAATGTGCTGTTTAACGCCAAGGAGCTCCTTGTTTGATATGATTTACAAGCTAAGCGGCGAGGAACACTTCGTAATTGCACTGTTGTGTAGTTTGGGATTCGCGTAGGATCTTCATTCGACCACGGCGCGTGCTCAACGAAAGCGGCAACCTGTCGCATCCTTTCTCGCCGATGTGGCCAACAAAGAGGCGCTTACAGGTGGCACGTGGTGGCTGGGGACGTCAAGTGATACATACCGATTGGGGCCTTCACAAGTTTGCGCAATCGTTTTAGAGAACAAGTACTTTCTTCTCCTTTTCTATGTCCGACCTACACTTTACTTCTGCCGCATGTGACAACCGCATGAAGCGTGCGGAAATTTTCGCTCCCTGGCTCTTTCCCACTTGTGAGAAACAACCATTGTATATATGTTAACCGGCCCACGCCTGTGCATGCATATATACATTTTCACGTTCTTTCTGCTGCTTCTGCGCAGAGTCGATTTATGCGTTCTCCCTGTAGCCCAGACCTACTTCGTATAGGACGCGAATGCTGCACCTGATTTGCGCAATTATTATTGATCGTTATGGGCTTTGAGGGGGAAAAATAAAAGAATGGCGAGGAGTTTTCAACGAATCTGCATGGACTGTGGGTACGCAGTTTAGTATTGATAGCTAGTCAAGCTTAAATTATTAAGAAAAAAACTTATATCAAGTAAGGTATGCCTTGTGTGCTCATCTTCTGGTGCCGAAACAGTCTTGATGCATTAAAGACTTGGCGGTTTCAAAATGTAATTAATAATTCAAGAAATTATATTGACTGACGTTAGCTGGGGCAGCCTAATAAATGCCGGCGCGTGAGACATTAGACTGAGACAAGTGACACTGTAATATACGAAAGTGCACTGTTTTTTTATACTAAACAATTTCATTGATTGATTTGTCTGATTGACTGATATGTGGCATTTAATGTGCCGAAACTACCATAGTATTATGAGACGCCGTAGTGGAGGGCTCCAGAAATTTCGACCATCTGGGGTCGTTTAACGTGAACGCGGAAAACACGGGCCTACAGCATTTTCGCCTCCATCGAAAATGCAGCCCGGAATTCGATGCGGTCAGCAGCGGAGCACCTTAGCATAGACCACCGCAATGGGGCTATGCTAAATAATTTGATGCAAACATTTAACATCCGTTACCACATCATGCTTCTTTTTTTTTTGCAACTTGAACGTATCAGTGTAACAAACCCACTATGAGGCAGAAATAAGCAGGTGCGATACGTTTATCACGTAATTGTTTAATATATCTTTTTTGCCAAATAATCATTTGGTTTAATCGTCCGACCGCTACAAACGCCAAACACGCACTTCGATCGGGATGCGTCCGCCAAAATGTGCACGCAAGCGCCTCGCGTCGAGCACAGAACGACGGCGTGCCCAACATGGCTGGCGCGAAGTAACAACTTTATCAGGCACTGCCTGTTTTTTCTTCTTCGCGTTCTTGTTTCTCTCGTCGACTTCCTCCGTCCGTTATGGCGTTGACTGTGCGCGCTATCTGCGCTTTGGCGGCCATTCTCTTTTATGCGCCTTCTATCTCCGCCTTGTCCTTATTTTCTCCGTTTGTCGCTAGAGGCTGCCTTCTTCTCTTTTGATCCCCCGTCACCCGGGCGATGCGAGCTCAAGGGAGGCCATTAAGAGCGCTACGAATCTGATTTCCAAATTATAGGTAGCCTGGCTAATAAAAGCGCCTGAAAAACCTCGCGCAAGGACAGAAAGGAAACGGCGTGGTGTTGCGAGATGCGGCGCCAGATTGTATTCTTCCAGCGTTGCTTCGGATGCGTCGTCGTCTCGTTCTTTCGTCGTGGATCTCGCGTGGGCACATGTTGAAACGACGTCGCGTTTCCAGGCTCCGATGCGGATCGCTCGTCCGCGCGTGAAAGACCGCTTTTGTTTAGTTACCTCGCCGGTCTGCGCACAAGCGGCGCCATCATTGCCCCGCAGTTTCATCATCAGCCTGCCCTAATGGTTTTGTCCGCTGCAGTGCTGGCCGTGGAGAATAAAAGGCGGTATGAATTAGCAACTGAAGAAAGCCCCACGCGCTTGTGAGACGGCGACACGAACGCGCCTATCAACTGAGCAAGCGTAGCGCACGCCTGGCGGCCTTTCCTCGTTTGAGCGAGGGAGAGGAGGCTGGGCGAGATGTATTCCGTGCGCTCCAGCGAAAGCAATGGAAAGAAGTGGATGCGCAAAAACGAAAGGGTTCACCAGTGGTGTACCTTTTATTGCCTTTATGCTCTCGATAGCGGCTGGAAGTGGCTAAAGGCGTCAAGGAAGTGGCAGCTTTTTTTACGGGTGAAAATGTTGACTGCGACTATACAAGGCGTGCACACATGCATGCATGCACGCTGACAGCCGTCTCTTATCGACGACCACGCCTGGCTTTACGCGGACGCCGATAAGGGCCGGGCGGCTCTTGAGGCGTTATGCCGCCGGGAAGCCAGTGGCTGCCGCGTGCAAGATCCTCGACCGGCGCTTTGCCTGCGTGCTTTCGCGTGTATTTTTCCATCGATACTGCGATATGGCCATTTCCTTCGCCCGTTAAAGTACATGTGACTTGTTTCTCCGCTGTATGAATTGCGCAGCTGTTTTGATCATCGAAAATCTCTGTGCTGATGGCTGTCGTGCACGGACTATGGAAATTCGTTATTCGAGCCTCTGTGGCTCTTCATTTCAGAAAAAAAAAAAATGGACGGCGGGGGGGGGGGGGGTTAACGTAAAGCTTGTTTCGCTCGTTTCGTTCGAGGCTTGCCGCCTGCTGCAAGTGCTGCCGCAGAAAACCCTGTCACAAACGCTGTCATGGACCACAGTGCCGTCTTGCGGAGCCCGACTCAGCGGCTGGCCGCCCTGTTTTTGTTTCAGGTTGCGGTCGAACTGGCGCACCCTTTCTTTCCCTCTGGTCCATGCCACCGATTGCTGCCAAGCCGCGACGGCTGCCATCGCCTGGTATTTGCGATGCGACAATCTGCGACGCTATGAGTTCGCCGACCGCGGTGGTTTGGTCTGGATCGTTTCCCCGCTCGGGGAATTTCTCCATCCCGGCTGCGCGGTCTCTGCGAGGCCGGCCGCGATGCCCGCTCCTGGAACTGTTATTGCCGCCCGGCCTGGTGCTCCTTCCCCGGCCACGCTGGCAATGGGCGTAAACGCAGCTGTTTCGCGGCTCCAAATTGACTGTTTGACCGCGACATGTCGCCCAGGGGCCTTTCCGCCTCGGCGCCGCCTTTGCCCGCCCTTCGCTGAGCGTTCGTGTCTGCGCTGCGACTTTCGCCCACTGTCACACGTACGCACTTCTTTGCAACAGCCGGGGCCCCGTTTACATTCACAACCGTCTTCGTCGACTCTTTCGCCGCTGTGCTTTTCAATTACGTCGTTCCACCGCAACGAGGGACTCGTTTACACACATTTGGGCGAAGTGAGTGTTATAACACATTCGCCGCTTCGACTCGTTACAGCAAAGGAGTGAATACTGGGCAAGCAAAGCCTCACTATAAAAGCCCAGTGGGAAGCTGTGCTCTCGAGCTACATTGATGCCACAATATTTCATACGTACTCAATCCATGTCGTTACAGTCAGATTACACATAGATACACTAATGTTCTTATGAAAAAACTAAATAACTGACCAACTTTCTTAATGCTGAAGAACTCTGCGCAATAGCCTGAGCTGGTAAACGAGAATCGTAAGAAAACCGAGTGGGCGTACTCGCAAAAATACGTTACGTTAGAATGGTTCGCACTCGGCTGCTGACCCGAATGTCGTTTGTTCGATCCCTACTACGGCGGTCGCATTACGATAGAGGCGAAATACAAGGGGCCCCTTGTACTGTTTCGATACTTCACGGCACGCTAAAAAACACCAGATGGTCGAAATTTACGGACCACTCCACTACGACGTCTCTCATAATCATATCGCCCCGCTGTGGTGGTCTAGTGGCTAAGGTATACTCGGCTGCTGACCCGCAGGTCGCGGGTTCGAATCCCGGCTGCAGCAGCTGCATTTCCGATGAAGGCGGAAATGTTGTAGGCCCGTGTGCTCAGATTTGGGTGCACGTTAAAGAACCCCAGGTGGTCAAAATTTCCGGAGCCCTCCACTACGGCGTCTCTCATAATCATATGGTGGTTTTGGGACGTTAAACCCCATATGTCAATCAATCTCATAATCATATCGGGGTTTCGAGACGTGAAACTCCAGGTAATACTATCGTTATTATGGTTTGTGAAAGAATAATTCAACCAGTCATGATGCTGGAGATATCAGTGAAAAGGTTGGCCAACAGCAAATGTTGCTTTTCGAAAGCACCGGTTCGTTAATTTCGGCATGGGATGTCTATCACTAGAAACATAAATATAATAATCATCATCATCATCATCAGCCTGACTACGTCCACTGCAGGACAAAGGCCTCTCCCATGTTCCGCCAGTTACCCCGGTCCTGTGCTTGCAGCTGCCAATTTATACCCGCAAACTTCTTGATCTCATCTGCCCACCTAACCTTCTGACTCCCCCTAACCTGCTTCCCTTCTCTGGGAATCCAGTTAGTTACCCTTAATGACCAGCGGTTATCCTGTCTACGCGCTACATGCCCGGCCCATGTCCATTTCCTCTTCTTTACTTCAACTATGATATCCTTAACCCCCGTTTGTCCCCTAATCCGCTCTGCTCTCTTCTTGTCTCTTAAGGTTACACCGACCATTTTTCTTTCCATTGCTCGCTGCGTCGTCCTCAATTTAAGCTGAAGCCTCTTTGTAAGTCTCCAGGTTTCTGCTCCGTAGCTAAGTACCGGCAAGATACAGCTGTTATATACCTTCCTCTTGAGGGATAGTGGCAATCTACCTGTCATAATTTGAGAGTGCTTGCCGAATGTGCTCCACCCCATTCTTATTCTTCTAGTTACTTCAATCTCGTGGTTAGGCTCTGCGGTTATTACCTGCCCTAAATAGACATAGTCTTTTACAACTTCAAGTTCACTACTACCTATCTCGAAGCGCTGCTCCTTTCTGAGGTTGTTGTACATTACTTTCGTTTTCTGCAGACTAATTTTACGACCCACCTTTCTGCTCTCCTTGTCTAACTCCGTAATCATGAGTTGCAATTCGTCCCCTAAGTTACTCAGCAATGCAATGTCAGGTGAAATTCGTCCCCTGAGTTACTCAGCAATGCTATGTCATCGGCGAAGCGCAGGTTACTAAGATACTCTCCATTAACTCTTATCCCTAACTGTTCCCATTCTGGCCTTTGAAAACCTTCTGTAAGCACGCGGTAAATAGCATTGGGGAGATTGTGTCCCCCTGCCTTACACCCTTCTTGATTGGCATTCTGTTGCTTTCTTTATGAAGCACTATGGTAGCAGTTGATCCCCTGTAGATTTCTTCCGGAATGTTTGTATATGCTTCATCTACGCCCTGATTCCGCAGTGTCTGCATGACGGTTGATATTACTACTGAATCTAACGTCTTCTCTTATCTATGAAGGCTATGTATAGTGCTTGGTTATACTCTGAGCATTTCTCTATTACCTGATCAATAGTATGAATGTGGTCAATTGTTAAGTAGCCTGTTCGAAATCCTGCTTGTTCCTTTGGTTGATTGAATTCTAATGCTTTCTTTACTCTGTTAGTAATTGCCTTTGTAAATAGATTGTTTACTACAGAGAGCAAGCTGATCGGCCTGTAATTCTTCAAGTCCTTGTCATCTCCTTTTTTATGTATTAAGATGATGTTAGCGTTCTTCCAAGACTCTGGTACCCTTCCCGTCAGGAGACACCTCGTAAACAGGATGGCTAGTTTTTCTAACACAATATGTCCTCCATCTTTCAGCAGATCTGATGTTACCTGATCCTCACCAGCAGCTTTGCCTCTTTGAATGCTCTCCAAAGCTTTTCTGACTTCTTCTATCATTACTGGTGGGGTGTCATCTGGGTTACTGCTAGTTCTTATAGTATTAAGGTCGTGGTTGTCTCGGCTACTGTACAGATCTCTGTAAAACTCCTCCGCTATTTTAACTATCCTATCCATATTGGTAGTTATTTTGCCTTCTTTGTCCCTTGGTGCATACATCCGACTTTTGCCTATCCCAAGTTTCCTCTTCACTGCTTTGACGCTTCCTCCGTTTTTCAGAGCGTGTTAGATTCTCTCCATGTTATACCTTTTTACATCGCATACCTTACGCTTATTAATCAACTTCGAAAGCTCTGCCAGTTCTATTTTGTCTGTTGTACTTGAGACTTTCATGATTTGACGCTTTTTAATTAGGTTCTTCGTTTCCTGGGAAAGCTTGCCAGTGTCCTGTCTAACTACCCTGCCTCCAACTTCCACTTCCGTGATGATACTCGTCAGATTATCATTCATTGTATCTACGCTAAGGTTGGTTTCCTCACTAAGAGCCGAGTATCTGTTCTGCAGCGACACTCTGAATTCCTGTACTTTCCCTCTCAGTGCTAGCTCATTGATTGGCTTCTTGCGTATCAGTTTCTGTCGTTCCTTCTTCAAGTCTAGGCGAATTCGAGACCGTACCATTCTATGGTCACTGCATCGTACCTTGCCAACCACTTCCACATCCTTCACGATTACTGGATGTGCAGTCATTATAAAGTCTATTTCGTTCTTATTTTCGCCATTAGGGCTCCTCCAAACATAAATATACCGAGTAGGCTATTTCTAAGAACGCGGCAAACATCGTGGGCTATAGATAAAGAATAGAAAAAGAACGATGGCGTTTTTTGTTTTTTTTTTCTTTTGGTTCACCACGCGTTTTTTTTTTCTCCTACTTTTTGTGATATTTCTCTTTTAGCGCAGCTAGTTGCCGAACGCTAGTTAACAAAATTACGAGCTTCGCGACCTTTCGCTTCCACGTGACGGCCTGTGTTTACAAAAACACGTGGCGGCTTTTCCTCGATGTTCGAACCCGGCAGACGGGTCGACGGGGCCCGTTTCCCCGACGGCTGCAAGGAGAGCCGCGTGTTCTCCCTTCCTCTTCTTCCTCTTTTTGTTTAATTCTTTTTCCTTGCTCGGGCAGGAAGACAACATTTATGCTTCTTTTGCGCTTTTTGTCTGTCGGGAGGAGACGCCGGAGGAGAAATATTGGGAAAGATGCGATGGGAGGCTGAATGACGTCACCGGTGCTGAAGAAAGAGGAAGGCGGCTGAGGGAGGTGAGCTGTCTGAGTGCTAACCGGAGGAGAGGCGGGGGCCGGCGCGCAGTCCCCGGCCATCGACAAATGCGCGAGAAAAAATAAAAAAAGGAGAGAGGGGGAGAAAAAGAGAGAGAAAAAAAGAGAGCGTAATAAAGATGAGCAGAAGTGCGGCTCTCCATTTTCCACATTTTTCGCCCCAAAAAGAAGAAAACACGGACAGGGGTGGAGACGAAATAAACATACGAAGAATAATCTAGCGCTAGAACGACAAGCGGAGCTACGCGACTTAGTCGAGGGAAAAGGAGAAATGATAAAGAAAGAAGAAGCTCGTATATAGAGATGCGAGTGGAAGAAGAGGTGGGGGAGGATTGGGGGGGGGGGGCTATAGGGACCGTATATTAGAAGGGAGACGCTGGGGCGCTGGTTTTATGCGTGCGCCCTCGGTTGGTTTTTTTTTTTTCCTGTCTCTGCGCATTCGTTTTTTGTGTGTGCGCGTGGGCTGCCGGGCTTTTTCGGCATTGGGCACATATATGTGTAGGCCCGTGCGTGCGTCGCATATGTACGCTTATGTGGGTGATGGCTGTATGGTTTTCGCGAAGGGAGACGAGGCTGTATTGCCGGCTGCCGCGCTTCGACGGCGAGAAGGGGCAGCGGTTGGTAGGCGCAGAAAATCAAGCGGAGCAACGATAGTAGACGGCGAGGGGGCAAAAAGGAGCGTCTTTAAAGCACCCAGAGGTGAACGAAAGTGGAATGCGAAGAATAGGGGAAATAAAGCCGAGGGGAGACAAAATATAGAAGAGAGGCGCGGTGGCACGAGAAAAATTAAAAGATCGATGACTAATTTTTTTCCCGCTAGCCAGCAGCTCTAAGCGGTATCCCAAAGAGGATCGGAGAAACGGGGGGAAAACGCGGAGCATGAGAGCTGAAAGGAACCAAAGATGTACGCCATTGGCACTCTAGAATGCAGGATTGGTCGGACTCTCTCAAGTGAACAGGGGAGAACCGGGCGACGGCACTCGCCGCGCTCTGCTCCGCCTACCGTCAAAATTTGAGCGCTTCCTTCCCCGGCGCTTTAGGCCTTTGCTGCGTCTGTCTTTTGCCCGTTCTGTTTCGCTTTCTTCGATATAGTCCTGGCCGTATTTCGACGTTCCTTTTGTTTTAAAAGAAAAGTGGGAAGGATGGGAATAGTCTACACTTCTCGAGAAATTTATTATTATTTTTTTGTTCCCGTTCACTGGCGGGCACGCGGAAACGGAAGGGTCCAGTGGTTCAAACATCGGAACAGAGAAAAGAAAGAAAGCGTGCTATTTGTGTGAACAGGGAGAGGGATCGAGTAGGTGACGTCTATAGCGAATAACGAAAACGAAAGGCGGACGGAATGAGCGAAATCAATATATCCAGCTGCTGAGGCGGCTTTTCAACGTTTTGGCCCTGCTGAGTTGTCAGCGCGGACTATCTTCCTTTTTTTTTTTTTGTCTTCTTCTTTCCGCCACCGTTTATATTCCTGTTTCTCTCTCTCTTTTTTTTCGAGCTGAACTTGAAGATTCGGATTCCGTGCCGGAAGAGAAGGGGCAAATAGCTTAACCTCTTCGACGACAACTACACAAGCCGAAGGCGCGAGGATCTTTCATCCTTGGCGAGCATTCGCAGGGCCCTCCCTTTGGTGTCGCCACATTTCCGATCCGTCTCTCTCGCCATCTGTCACGGAGGAGGAAAAATGATTAATTCGTGCGTCTCTGATTGGGTCCAGCGCGTCATCCCCGAAATGGAAAGATAAATATTCGGCTTCTGTGCGCACTTGTAGACGGCCGCCAGATTTTGTCTCCTCGCTTTCATCCCCTCTACGACGCACATGCGGTGGCTCCTTCCGTCCGGCATCACTCTGTGGGCTGTGTCGCCACTTGAGAAGCCGGCGCTCTGAGGAAGCGCGTCATAAAGGAGCGCTCTGGTGGCGGCTGCGAGGGATTTCGCGACGGCACATACAGGCACCGCCGGCGGCTGCACGGGAGCAGCGAGGGGCAGAAATGAAAGCCAAGCTTGCTTTTGCGCCCCTAATTGGCCCCAAGGCCAGAGGCGCGCGATAACGCCAAGGAAATCGTCTCTCTCGAGCTGCTCATTGCCAGCAATCAGAGCAATTCGCAATTTCTTGGCGTCTTCCAGCCCGGGCGCTTTCATTTCCTCTCGCTTCCGTTGTCTGTGGCAGCTGCTGCTGCTTCTCTGCGTCACTCTCAATCGCCGATGCCCTGAGACGAACGCTGGCTAGCCTCCTTTTCGCACGCGCGCTCGTTTGAGGCGCCAACGTGGCTGGCGCGCGCGCGTGGCCCTTGCAAGGGCGTTACGAAGAGGCATTGCTGCCGAGCACAGGCATTGCTGCCGAGCACAGGTGCTCTGATGCTCGTCGTCCGAAGAGTGAGGCGATAAGCGCTCCTCTGCGCCAATACCCACGGCAACGGCTGCTGGTTTACCGCTGTGGGCAGAAGTCTGCTCTTCGTTCATTTCAATAACCTCGCTTTCCAAACACCGCCGTGCACGCACGCACTGATGAATGTCAGCGTTGATGGATTAAAAACGGAGAAGCATTACAAAGGGTTTCGAGAAGATTTATGTCTTCTAAACGATAAAGTACGTTTTCTTGTAAAAAAGAAAAGGTGTCACAATAAATTACCACGCGCTATTGTGGCATCGCTGACATGCACAAATTTCGCACATTTATCATTAAGTGTCGCTGCTCAAGGCTGCATTCCTATTGTTATCACTCTGCCGTAGCGAAACGTTTCTGAACAAATTATTCACCTAACATTTCCCGCCGCACGCGATTAAACGAACACGTCAAATTCGTCGCCATGTTTTTGAAAATTATTTTAGCTTAAGCTAAGAGTGAAAATTCAAGGGCTATAGATTTCTTTGTGTGCGCACAATGTGATATCGAATGAACCGACAAAGGCGCCAATCATGGTATCGCTGATGTTCTAAGAAGTAATTCTAATGTAAATGGGAAGAAAGAGAAGTGGGCGAAAAAATAACTTGTCACAGGCAGGGACTGCGCCTGGGACCTTCTATAGGAACGCGTCCAATGCCCTACCACTGAGCTCCAGTAGCGTTCATCCCCCCCGTCCTCTTTATAGAGTATATATGTGCATTTAAACATGGAAGGGTCAGTCAGCTAGCGCCGCCTGTTGCCATTACGATGAGTGTTGAACACTCTTTTTTGCCTATTGGCGTCACGTAGCACGTGATGCTATGTCGAGCTGGCAGCTGACCAATAAGCCCTCGCTATCAATAAAGGAAAGAGTGTAAATTTAGGGCTCGTTTTTTAATCCATATCTTAAACGCGGAATTGTAACTGGTTCGTAAATTATTTACTTCATTTTTGTGACCTGGAGACGATGTACCAGAACTGATCTCCAGACCACCGAATTCGTATATTTTCTGCTGCCTTGCAACGCCAAGAAGAGCCGTGAACGTGGACAACGCCAAGCTTCTATGCCGCCGTTTGCTTTCGCATCAATATCGGAGACGGCAGGTTCTGTGTT
>NC_134710.1:91230972-91260972 GCF_043290135.1 Rhipicephalus microplus | reverse complement strand
ATTCCGGTGCTCTAATTGGCCACACGTTATCTATCCTCGTGACGTGACCCCCTTCGTTCATTTTACAGGTGAAAGCTGTTATGAGATAACAACAAGGGTCACGTGTGCCGTAGTTGTCTGCCGAAGCCGTTGTCCGTAACCACTTTTGGACCAAATAATAAAGAAGTACTATATAGGTAAACGAAAAATATCAATTACGCCATGGGATTCGAACCCGTGTCTCCTGCGTGCCAATCCAGTGTTCTACCACAGAGCCACACCGATGTTCGATAGTCGCTAGCAAGCTGGCCTTAGGCAGTCCTGATGTCGGGAAAGTAATCGCGTTAATTTGAGTAATAGAGTGTTTTCGAACAGCAAAGCAATAACCAGGCGTCACGCAATGCGAATCACGTAACGAGTTGGTCATCCAATGCTCCAACCCATTACACAAGCTTCAGGCGCAATTCTTCATCTTCGTCAGCTACAGCACACAAAAAATGCATAAAGTATTTTTCAAATATACGCAAGTGGTGCCGCGCATCTCCGAAGAATGACGAAGTAAGGCGCAGTTCTTGCCTCCTTACTAGACTAAATTATAATTATCTATGGCGTAGTGGGTATCCTGCAAGTGTGCTTGCAGCGATTAGTGTTTAAGAAAGGCTCTGAAAGGCCGCTCTTTCAGCTTTCGCTGTGAAATGTGCTCCGCGTTCCGCGCAGGCCTGGCAGTTTCTCTTTTTGCCGGAATTAATCTACTATAGTTCAATAAAGAAAAAAAAATATTGGATGGTCTTCATTACACTCTTGTAAGACAAGAAGGCGGGAGCCTGGCTGCGCTCATGTAATACAAACGAGTAGCAACTAGCACTTACATGTGGTTTGCATTACAGTGGACCATTTGAACGCCGCGTGCGAGTACTTTTGTCTTTGTATGTCTATTTCAAAGGTGGGCACACGTTAGAGAAGCTATCCACCACATGTCTATAAGGCAATGCGCGCGCCTCCGTAGTGTCACACCACGGTGATGCTGGGATATGTTCATGATGAGCGTTTATAGGCGGCAGGAATCTTTGCGCCACCCCCCTCGTTACGCAATTCAAATGGTGTGACACCTGGTTGTTTGATTGTATATACTCCTCGTCCTCACAATATTACATCCGCTAACGCTACTGCTCTCCCAACATGACGCCTCTATTGTCTTTTTCTGAAATAGTTTCAAGCACTGGTGTAGCTACCTGGTAGAATACTCGAATCTCATGCTCAATGCCTGAGTTCTGTTCTGTACTCGAACTGTGTTCTTTAAGGTCACGTTTGAGAGGTCACATGGGTTTTCGTACAGCATTCGCGTTTTTCGAAAGCAGCGTCCGGTGAGGCCCTGAAAGCTTTCGCCTTAAAAAATGAAAATGAGCTCGCGATGTTGCAATGCTCGATTCCAGCAACATCAGATTATGGCAGACACATTGCATCCACTTCATATATGCCCGAACACATGGGTTTCAGCCCAAAGAGAGGGATAATATTAGCCTCAAAGTTTCACAAGGTTTATTGAGAAGAAATTGTATTCATTGGGCTATCTAACCCGTCACGCTACCTCAGTTATCTTGAGGTCTCGTCAAATCAGGCAACGTGTGTACAGCAGCTGCGCCAGCGAGCAAAGAGTCGGCAAACCCGGCCAGCGGGGCAGCTTCCACTCTGAGGCAGAGCCGGCTTTTGTTTTCTTTTTCCGGTGGTGCGGATGATACATCGGTAAAATTAAAATGTGCACTGGCTGCGGCAGTAAAGCTTGGCGTGGACGTCGCTTTTGGTCCCGTCGTTAATATTTAACTAGTATTCGAACTGCCCACTAATTATCACTGATAGAGGTAATGCCGTAATTGTATCAGACGATGAAGTAACATGCACAATTGTGGTGGAACGGGCCAGAGACAGTATAATAAATCTATCATACGTCACGAGGCTGCTATCTCGCCCCCAACCCAACGGCTTCTGGGAGGGGTTTTCTGCAACTGCTCCCGCTAAGGTCTGCACGGTGGAGCTTCTTAGGCCACGGAATCACAGCTAATGGCCGGCAGAGATGGCATTTGAAAAACTACATGGTGTTTTACCCTTTTCAGCGTAGTTTATGCAATCTAACTGATTGACGATAACAATAAGGCCGCGGGTCGCTTCTTGTCTGCAGCGGCAGCACTCCTACATTAGTACAAAATGAGGAAAGCCCGCGTCGAGCGGTGTTGGTACAAGCAACTAGTCAAGATTAAAGAAGTAGCAAAAAAAATTACACCATCTCCGGCAAAAGGGAACCATGTGTAGATGCGAAGCCGCGGGCACTAACACTTACACTGGCGGCGGCGTTGCGCAGGAGAGAAAGCTGTAGTGGCGCAAAGCACGCAGTGATGGACCGGTGTGTTTCCCACTGGAAGGTGGCAATTGCTGCTAGTGGATAATGAGAGACAGAAGACACCGATCGGACACAGAGATCCGCAGTCCGCTTTTAGTTAACGCGCTTGCCACGAATTCTTTAACGACGCACAGGAGAAATCACCCACCGGCACTCCCATCGAGGTCAAGATCTAGTGTCTATACATACGGGATGGCCAGTGAACGCTTGTGCAGCGTGAGCAGTCAGTTTTTCAATAAACTCGCTAGTAGGGGCTGGCTGCGTCGGCGTTCCGAAGTGAGATGGGGGAACGCACGCGCAATGGAGGTGTAAACGCCGCAATGGGGGAGGGGTATGCCTGGAGGAGAGAGAGGGGGAGCGAATGTAGACACGCAGAAGCTGCCTGCGTCGGTGTTGCGACACGAGAGGGGGGAAACGTGGGAAAGGAGGGCGCGCGCATGTGCAATGGGCGTGTAACCACCACGGGGAGAGATGCATGGAGGAGAGAGAGAGGGTTGATAACATACGCTGAAATCGTAGGCGTTGAGAGGGGACACGGGGAGTGTAGGAGAGGTGAGAGAGGGCAGAGGACGCGCATGCGCAGTAAGGGTGGTCACGCCGCACAGCAGATTGAGCACGACCCCAAGAAGCTTCGCATCTAAAAAGCTAGCTCAATAAACAGTCTGAGGTGGCTGTATTTGGTGCTCTGTCTTCATTCTATCGCCGTCCACAAAAATTTTTTTGCATACTACTTAAGCATTGAGCACGGGATATTAAGAACTTGACAATGACGATAACAACCCTCCCCCAATTTATCATTATATATATATATATATATATATATATATATATATATATATATATAATGATAAATTGGGGGAGGGTTGTTATAACCTATAACTGTATAACTACACATAATAATATTATTATTATTATTATTATTATTATTATTATTATTATTGTTGTTGTTGTTGTTGTACGTAATTAGCAGGTTTTTTTATTCAATGTGGCAAGCTAGGACTGTCTGGAACAGTACCAGGCAGCACAGCCGATTATCGCTTATATCGCACTGCGATATAAGCGATAACCCTCAGTGAGGAATTAAAGGACACACAGGGGATCGGTGTTCAGGCGATGAACAATGAGAGAAAACACGGGTCGTATCGGTCTTCCTTCTTTCTGAGCATTCGCGAGAGGCCATAACGTGCGGGGCTGATTCGAAAATCGGTTTGGAAGCAGCCTGCCCAGAAGTTCACGCAGCGCCAATCGATAACAAATCGGAAACGGGTCGCAAAGTGCTCGTTTACGTCGCTTCTGCCGCGAGCCTTGAATTCTTGACGAATGACGGCATTTGCTCTCCATCATCGCCCAAGTCGGAGCGTTTTACGAGAACGCGGCCAACTCTGGCCGTGATTGATGTGCGAGACCCACACTGACATGAACGCTTGGAACTGCAGCGAGCTACCTCTTGTTCTCTCCTTCCTTCTTTCTCTATTCCGCTAGCTCAAAATTTCTTTGTTTTGCATGTGCTATTTAAAGACGGTGAAGAGCGGCGCCCTTGAAGCCTCTCGCTTCGGCAGCAAGCCTAGGCCTGCAGTGTTTAAAACGTGATAAACAATCACTTAGGAGATAACCTGTTACAGCCAAACGTAGTCACCTCTATACTTATTTTAGGGTTTACGTGCGCCAACATCGCAGTTGTCGGGAAACAAGTTGTAGCGACACATTAGAAAGAATATTAACCATCGCGTTGTATATTATTGAACGTGAGGTCGCGGAATTTATTACCTGCTATCTATGGTGGCATTCACCGCATTTTGACAAAAATAAAAAGAACGCTCGTGTGTGCCTGTTAAAGAAACCAAGTGGACAAAAATAAACCAGTGCCTTCCATTAAACGGCGTTACACCTCAACAATTAGGCACACAATTTGATAATACTTCATTTTTTTTCTTTTTAAGAATGAAGACGATAGTGCACGAAGTGTGCATACGCTTAAAACCAAGCTTAACATTGTGCGACAAAGCAGATTAGTGGTATTTTCATCACCTGCTTGCACCGTATTTTTCTTTCTCTGGTCTCATTTTAGTGAGACATCAAAGCACAAATGTGTTCATTGTGCTTGTGAAAAGGTTTATCGCGCTATTGTAAGCATCCCAATAAATACGTTGTTGAATAAAGAATCCATACAATGAATTAGGGACGTCTATTAATTTCGAAACAATCTCCACACGTGGAGGAACAAAAAGAGAGAGTATTCGGTAGAAGTAATGAATGAAGCTGGCATGTGCGAATGGAAAGACTGATCGCTTGATTTTTGTGTCTGAATGTACACCTGGGACGAGGGAAGTTTAATGGAGGACGCTGTACTCATTTGTACCACCTGGACTTCTTTCATGCACGCTGAAACTTTACCACCAAGGAGCTTTGGCATTCTCCACCCCGGAATATGGATATCTACGCGGCCGAATCCGAACCAGTGACGGTAAAATTAAGTTTGTTGCAGCAAGCATGTCACTAACGGTAAGCAGCGCCATGGAGCTTGCTCCTGCATCCTCGTGTTGATTATCGCCCTGCGTTTAGATTACAGAGACAAGTGAGAGTGGTGGCCTCCATCACACACTTTGAGTGGTAGCTTGAGCTGCAGACGAGGCCGTTGATTTGAACCGCTGCTGAATGGTTCGAAATTCGCCGACGGGGGGCATCACGTAATATCTGGTTACGCAAGTGCGAAAGATAGCACGCTCGTGCGATATGCTGTGAGAGCGTGGTGTGGACGAGAAGGCAGGTGCACTTTGCCCAACTTGCGGCGAGGCGTTCCTCCAGGGCCAATTAGCAACGCGCGCTCGAGACTCCGCTTACTTGCGCGTTGCCCGCCAAGGCCGTCGCCAGCGGGCCGAGCGAGAGTGAAGACACTAGCGGAGCAGTCGTTAAAAGCGAAATTTATGGAGACCAGTCGGATATTGCGACACTTTTACGGCGCACTTGATGGACTCTTATAACAGTTTCTCGGTCGGAATACATCCTCAAACGCATCGTGCATTACGGTTCGTAACATTAGCCGCGGCCGGTCTATGCGCAATGGTAACCCGGAACTCGAGGGGGGGGGCGGAGGGGGGCATGCGAGGGGCAATCCTCATTATTTACTGCCGCCGTTTTACGTTCCCCGCGCGTTTCCCTGAACATGGCGCCGATCTGAGCGCCGTAAAGACCTCGTCTTCGCCTGAGCTTCGCCGTTTTGCGGTCCGGGACCGGCGCTCTTTGTCTCCGCAGACGCAAATGTGCCACTCAGATGGCTGACCTTGTTTGACGAGTGCCACGCTGGATGTGCCTAGTATCGGGGAACGCTCTTTCACCTGAGCCGCCGCCACGCTTCTTCCAGGGGCGTGCTGCTACTGCTGCGTCCTCTGCAACCGCCGCCGCTTGGTCAACGCCCCGCAGAGCGAAGGGAGCTCCCGCTGCAGATTCTACTAATTCTTATTCGACCTCTTCACCCTCCGACACGAATACTACAGCGTTTGTGGGAAGGAGATGGCGAGAGAAATGTGCTTCTGCTCGAGTGCATAACATCTTCAACAAGCTGTGTGCATGTATTTGAGTACGTTTGCCCGTTTCCGCTTGTCTTGGCGCTTCTCCAGACGCCGCTACAGTCCCCCTGCACCCGGGAATCATTGCCCAGCAACATCGCGAGACCAGTGATTATGACGCATTTCTTATCTGCTCGTCATCCGAGGAACAGTACCGACGTGGTATTAAACGGACGGAAATTAAGGATAACGACAGGAAATAAAAACTGGCTGGGGGAGCCTCTTTCCCGGGTTCACCTCGCGATATCCACCTGATACATTGCGTGTTCCCTGATTTTGAGCGGCTTGTCGCTGTGTTGCCTGTTCGGTAACCTGCAGAGCCAGTTGGTTTCATATTTTTTTTCATCTCTCTCTCTCTCTTCTTCTGCTCAGCGCCCCATGCGCCCAGCTTGAAAAGAATGCGTGTGATCACAATCTCGCCTCCCTCGCCAGGAGAGACAGATGTGCGCTGTTCGGTGTCGTGCTCTGCGAGGACTCCCCGAAGCCGGGCGCTCTCGTGCGTGCCAATGATTGCCGATGGAGTGGGGTGGAAGGCTGTGGGGGGGAGGGGGGCGTGCTCTGCGCGAGCCCAGCCGCGTACGCGACTAGTTAGGCTACGTCTCTGCTGCACGGACCACCACGCACACCGACCCGCTCGACGCTGCACTGTAAAAAATATCCGTGTTTTAACGTCGGAGCAGACCGTAGAAACTACAGAGTAACATCTGTTTCCTGAAAAATAGCGAGACTGGACGTTTAAAGCACAAACTGTGCTGCGGTTTATGGGAAACAGCAGGAGTTGCCGTAAAGCAGCAGTCGATGTTTCCGTTCTTTCGCTCCTTCCGTAAAACACCAGAAAAACGTATGTCTTCTGTACTTCAAGAACACGCTTCCGTGATTTGTGTGCACGGCGACATACTGGCTGAACTTTGACCATTCCCCCCGTTCGACAATGATACAGTGAACTAGAACAGAAAGTTAAGCGACAGCCATGGGCAATGCCTTGAGAGAGCTGTCGGCGACATACTGGCTGAACTTTGACCATTCCCCCCGTTCGACAATGATACAGTGAACTAGAACAGAAAATTAAGCGATAGCCATGGACAATGCCTTGAGAGAGCTATCGTGGCGGGTGGCTAACGTATACATACAGCGGCAACGCTGCAGTCGCCGACTAAGATGAGGCGTCCCACAGTGTGTAAGGAATGCGCAGATTCGCATTGTACGCTCATGGAAAGTCAGAAAACGAAGACGGAAAGTGTGATAACTGGGCAGGCTTTGATGAGGAAATTAAGCTTAGAGCAACATTGGGTTCGAAGATAGACTAAGAAATACGAGAGAATGAGGAAGAGAAACTGTTCATTAACTCACAATGGAGAAAAAGAGCTGCATGCAGGATCACTGGAAAGTGCCAGTATGGATACATATATATATTCGGAGAGGCGGAGAAGGATAGCAGCGGTAAAAAAGAAAAAGAGAACGTTTCAGAGTTTTTACCGATTAAGGAAGAGGATAATTACAGCATTATGATACTTCACCGCAAGGGAAGCTAAATTTACTATTAGTAGCGAAGTCGGGTTGCCATAAAAAGTTATAAAGCGAGACGATATGGTGGGCCAGCCTTCGTTAGTGTGGTCACACTGACGAAGGCTGGCCCATCAGCCGAAACATTTGTAATTAGTAAAGGTGTTTCGGCGTACGTCGTGCTTTTTCGCTTCCGATATATATATATATATATATATATATATATATATATATATATATATATATATATATATATATATATATATATATATATATATATATATATATATATATATATATATATATATATATATATCGTCGAAAGGCGCTGCACTTCGTTTTCAATCTTGCAAGATTGAAAGCGAACAGGTACTTGTACTGCGTCTATGAGACTTTATTGACAAAAGATAGTGAAAAAAAAACATACCCGTCCAAGAATCCCTGCATATATGTGAATCTTGATGGTGTGCATAATAGTTTACGTTTTTTTTTTTTCGTCACATCGTGAGAATGCACGACACACAGAAGAAGAGACAGTGTACATGTTCTCCTATTTTCGTTCCTTTTTTTTTTCGTGCTTGCAAGCCTTGACTTGTTTAGTGAGAGCAATCCTATAATCGTAGCTGCGTTGTATAGTTGGCACACCAATTAACACGCAGTCAATGAAACACAGTAATGAAGTGTATTTTAAAAGGGTGCGGTTTGCTGTTTCTTTGTATGAACTCGTTGTTTTCACGCTGTTTCGCACCGTCAAGCCTACCATGCAAGCTCAAGCCCAATAATAAAATTTGGAAGGCTCGGGGAAACGTTTGTTCTTTTTATGAATTCATGAGTCTACTCGGTGAACACCGACGGCGACTTCACTTCGTCACCGAAGAATTCATCGGTTGTTGAATGGTTCTCACTACCTGCGACGAGAACATCGATTCTTCAGAACTATTTCCCTTTACACCACTTTTCCTGAATAACCGATAAATTTTTTGCACCACCATAGCTCTTCCCAACCACAACAGGCCAAAAGAAAAAAAAATGCGTTGATGGTCACACAAAATAACACGACTGCTGCGGTGTGTCCGGCCATCACTGCCCAATAGAATGGGTGCAAGATAGCATCGGTGCATCGTGGTGTCGGCTAGAATACAAAAACAAATTGTAGGCAGGCGCTAAAGTAGTCAGTTTGCCCCAAAGGGAGCGTCGCGAGTTCGATTAAAAGCCGCACCACCCGCCGGTGCCGTTTCAGCTGAGCGCCTCCCTTCGTAGCCTAAGAGGGCGCTACGAGCGTCGTGTACATCAGTCACGGCTGCATCTGCTCCCACAAAAACGCCGGATTGCCCCGGAACTTCTCTTCCTGCCTCCAAGATTCCTGTGCGCAAGGTCAGTAAAGCTGCTAAGACTCTTTTGCAACCAAAATCTTCGGGACTTAAAGCACAGAAGCGAAAAAAACCCCACAACGAGGACGCGCCCGGGGTACGTTCAAGGCTAGGCCTAACAAAGCACCCGCGCCGACCCAACACTGGCGCGGGCGCAACGCCGGCTACTAGTGACCCCAATGCCGAAGTGCCCATGATGCTGTCCGCGTTCGACATGGACACCACACCACCTTTGAGTGCAACAGACAAAGCACACGTGTTTTCCATGCCTGCACCGCTTGCAAGTCATACGTTCATTACTACAAAAATAGGTGTAGGAGACGACAGGGGCAGGAACTATCACTTGGCTGTGTGTAAACTTATTTTGCCATATTTGGCGGAATCTGAGTGACAGCCGTGAGGTACGATTGGTGCTCGCATTTTGCATGCAGGTTGTGTTGCATCTTGTTATTGATTTACGTGCTCAGGACCAAGTAGTGCTAGCAGTTCATTTGTTTGGTTCCTCACTTGTCAAGTTTTTTGGCGCACTCTTCACTTGTTCAGCTCAGTGGTCTCTGGCACCCTACGTGGTCAAGGCAGGCGGCTATTGTCAGAGCTCTCTCACCTTCCTGCGAAGTCCATCACCTGGCACACATCACAATCAGGTAGGCATTTATTTCACCGTTATCGATCATTACCTATCTTATAAACAGTTATAAGGTGCACTCGCATGCCACAGCTCATACGAGCTAGGCATGTAACATGTCTGTCGCTATTATAAGGTGAATAATGAAACACGTGTTTGCCATGCTTGCATCGCTCATACATACCTTATTACTAAATTAGGCACAGAAAACAGTAGGGGTAGCAACGGTAACATTACTGTGCGTAGGCATATTTCAGTGCATTTTGTGGATTTTTAGTGTCGGCTATGAGGTACGACCATAGTGCTCGCACGCTGTGTTGCACCTTTATTGAGTTGCGCATGCAGGAAGCAGTACAGTGAACAGTTTAATTCTTCGGAATTATATGAAGCATTGCTTGCACTCAGCAATAACGGCATTTTTCCTTTGTTAGTGTCACTTAATTGTATTATTGTGGTGAAGCCTGCTGTTGAGTTGCATCTTTGTAGTTTGAGGATGTCACAGGTCAGTTTGTGCACGCACTCATTAGTGATCTCCTCGGTGCCCATGCACATGGCTGTTATAAGGTGCACTTGTAAGCCGGATCAGCAGGAGTCTGCTGTCACGTACACACCAGGCGTGTACGTGTCTTTGTCGTCTTATCGAGCGCAGACAAAGCACTCGTGTTTTCCATGCCTGCATCGCTTGCAAGTCATACGTCCATTACTACAAAAATAGGTGTAGGAGACGACAGGGGCAGCAACTGTCACTTGGCTGTGTGTAAACTTATTTTGCCGTACTTGGCGGAATTTGAGTGACAGCCGTGAGGTACGATTGGCGCTCGCATTTCGCATGCATGTTCTGTTGTGTCTATTGATTTGCGTGCTCAGCAGTTCATTTCTTTGGAATTGCACGACACATTGCTTACACCCGACAACATTGCGAATTTGCACGTCACTTAGCCATACTACTGCTTAACTGCAGCTAATCCAGCATGGGAGTCCTTGTGTGTACCCAAGAAGTTGGTGTATGGCAACAGAATCAAGCGATCGCATATGCGAAGTTTTGGGTGCCCTATCTTGAAGCCACCCATTTCCATCTCTTGCGCGTACTACTGGCAGGCTACGGTGCAATTCATACTTGGTATCAACTGTTTGATTAGTCAATATATCACAAAAAGCTTTAAGTAATTGTTTAAAGTAATTATGTTTCAAGCTAAAATTTTAAAGTAATTGTATTCAATATTGGACCTGGCTGCACTTGAGAGGCTGAAGCTGCTTTCACATATGTGCAAGATATGAACATCTGTTGTCAACATTAGCGATATAATGGATAGCATTACTTAAGTTGTGAACATGTGTAATGTTGGAGCATATGCTAAGCTCACTTTTGACTGCACATTCAGGAATAGCCTTTTAAGAGACCCAAGTTGCGCAAGTATGGGTGCAGTTTTCTGTAGAATTTGTGCAGTTAATGTTACAGTCTCCGTCATTATTTCTTTTCCTTGCGCCGCCTGCTTCAACTTAGTTTAAACATTTGTAGCAGGTCAAGAATATTTATATTCACTGTGCTCTTATATAGAGGACTGCTTAAAAAGCATTGGCTAATGTTCATATGAAATTGAACATAACCTGACATGCTAACCAGATATTGGAATGATTCTACTATTGTAGACTGTAAGGTATTATTACCATTGTAGCAGTGTTTTTATTATAAAATTGGGCGGTCTGAAAAAGTGCACAAGCCAGTGAATGTAATTTAGCAAAATAAGTGCTCTACCTTCATTGCAGCCATAACATCAATGAAGAATGCCCACTTGCCGGCATTGCGCACAGACATTTTCAACATTGACCGACTACTTCGAGCACTACCACTATCACAGCAGTGTGTTGGGCGGTGCCCTTTGCCCTTGTGAGCCTTGTGGAGCTTTGTTTAAAAACTATCAGAGCCTAAGAAGTCACGTCTTCAGACATCACAAGAAGCGATGCAGCAAACAGACTGATGATGCGTTTGTCTGCTCTGTGTTGTCATGCGGGGCGAGTGTGCCTACTCGCACGGAGCTTCTTGGTCACATAGCTGCCCATCTGGAGAGTGGAATTGATGCTGTTATGTGTCCTTTTGTGGGTTGTGGTAGTGTGCTGAGGTCAGCAGGTTCCTTCAGAACACATGTTTCAAGGTATCACCGGGGCAAAACTGCAACACAGTGCACGGAAGTACCTGAAATTGAATCCAGTTCAGATCAAGAGCACAGTAGCACACCCCCTGCTGATGTTGGAGATAACTGTGAAAGGGAGTCTGGTTGTGACAGCGATTTGCCGCTGAACCCCTTTTTTTTTTTATAGTGATGTCATAATCGTGGAGTGCACGCCATTTTCCTGCTCATATGCTTTGGTGTTTACAAAAACAAAAGGAGCCTTTTTTATTTTGCAAACAAAATCTGTTGCAATCAATGCTCTATCTCGTCCACTTCTTTTTTTCTTGTCTATGTGGTTTACGTCCCTACCTTTCTTCAGCCTGAACCTACTAGCCAACAACATGTTCTAGTAAGCTGGTGCAGTAGTTTCAGGGTGGTATTCCCCACCAGTCTGTTTTTTGTCTTCTTTTTTTGGCGTGTCACAGCTGTTGCACTCAATTGTAGGGTGGTAATATAGTTCTACATTTCAATCAGTTTTCACTTTAATATCTCTACAGATGAATTCATCTATTATCAAGTAACTGTTATTTACTTTGATTTTTGGAATAATTGCAGGAAATCTTCCAGGAGAGGATGGCGGCCTGTGCGCCTGCATTATTTCAGATGATGGAGGAGGCGCCGACGAAACATACTATGGAACTGGTGGTGCGCGTGAGAGACGAAGGACAAAGAGAAAAAGCAGTCCAGGTAGCTGTGCTACCATTCCTCTGCGCGCATTTTAAGGAAGACAAGAACTACCTTTACCAAGTATTTGAAGTAAGTTTCACTTTGTTGCATTATGTTAGTACAAAACTGGACAGTAACATCTTTTCAGAAAGTGATGTATTGGTTTGTTGAGAACAGCTTTAGGTTCTAGATTTTATAGAATACAGCCGATCCCGGGTATATCAAACTATGATATATCGAATTATTGGCTATATCAAAAAGTTGAGAGATCCCCTTGAATTTCCCATGCAAAAATACGGGACTGCTGTACACATCTATCGAACTCACGCACAGCAGAACATCCGCTAAATTGAACTCTGAGCCACGCTAAAGCCCACAAATTGCATTTTTCCTAACAAATAATGATCATTTATAGCCACAATTCGACAAGTTCCGATCCCTTTTCGCGTGCAAGTGACTAAAAGGGGGTGCTGAAAAGTGAAACATTGAAACTCCATCTTGCTGATCTAGCTCGTTGCACAGCACTTGTGAGTGCACCGGTATGCTTGATGTGCGATCTGCAGGTTTTAACGTGGGGGCATGGTGATGACCGAGGGCACCAAAACGAAGTGGAATGACTTAAGGAAGTTTAGTGATCTCATTGCGATGTTCGCATTCAATCGTGTATGATGGCATGTGGGACTGAAAAGCGTGGCCTTCGAGATGTGCAACTTCATGAGGTATTTTGGTGCTTCCGGTTTTAGAACGCTCATTTCGGAGGCTACGCTTTTTTCTAGCTTTCCGCACCAAAGCAACAGCTGTCGGTTACAAAATGACAAAGCCACAAGTGACATCGCTATCACCAACATGCTGACGGTGGGAGCTTGCTCGTTTGTGGGCAGCATCGCCTTTTGTGGCTTGTGGACCTGTGTACTTCTCGCCTCGTTACTGATAAATCATCATTTGGAAGTCGGCGCTACACATTGATACGCTCGTAGCGATAAAAATCATGGCTGGTGCTAGGAGCGACCTCAAGTAAAGCACAGTCGTGAACTGTTTCTTTGCGGGCTTTGTGCCAGGTGACGACTTTGAGTGCGTCATGACTGCTGTCAAGGGCGTACAATGCCTCAGTAAATTCTATGCCTTGTTAGTGTTTTCGGGCACCATCTCGGACAGCGAGCGGCTTCATTGGAGCAGAAGACGACGTCGCTGGTTCTGACTGCATGGATGCCGAGATGATGCCCAATGTTGACGGTGCCGTGGAATTATTGCTTTCGCCACCAACGCTCTACGGAGCTTACATTGGCATTCAGTGCCACTCAGCGCTGTTGTGGCCGAATGAGCTGAATTTGCTTACTTGGAAGGGTCCAGTGATATTGAGGACAACTGAAACTTGGTGGCACGCAAAAAGAGAGAAAAGTTTACAGACTATTTTCAAGTGAAATGAAGTGCGATAACTTGCAAAAGTAGATGTTCAGGCCTTGTTCTTTATCATATTGTGAGAGAATCATTCTTTAAGTGCTTGTTAGGATTTCAAAAAACTGTTTTTAGGTCTGAGATGCTCTAATTTATGCCTTAAATACACATATTTTGTGTTTCGACTCATCGATATATTGAACTACATATATCGCGATCCCCTTCGAGTTCAATATATCTGGGATCGACTGAATGCTGTGCAGGTTTTTAGCACAAAACAATAGCTTTTTCAGTTGAATTTTGTGAAAAAAGCTGCTTTTGTATAAAGGAAAATTAAACTTTGACTGCTGAAATCAGTTTTCTTCTAATTTCACAATTTCTGAACTTTGAGCAGACTTAACTTTTTTACACTTCTTAATCGATGTATTTTCTTCCCATAAAGAACAAGTGCAATGCTACCGTATGAGAATTTAGTGACCGCTGCAGCAAAATTTTTTGACAGAACAAATATGCTAAACATCCAAAAATACCTAATTCATGAATTGCTGGACACAAGTTAAAAGGAGGATAGTGTAGCTTTGCATATCTTTTGCCTTTGTGCTTCATTTTAAGGTAATTTTGGTGGCTTTGTACAGCAGCATTATTCATTAAAATTACACCGGAACACGCGCTTTGTCACAAGTATCAGCATTTGAAGATAGTGTAAAAAAAAGGCAATTTTCAATTTTTTTGTGGAACTTACTTTGGTTATCCGCATTGTGTCGTAGTCACAAAAATGTTCTGAAAAAAAAAATACACTGCCCTTGAGCCAACAGTTAGTGCGGGCAGGTGCCATTGTTTCATCAGAGCCACTAGGATAGGGAGTGAAGTCCCCAAGCATCCGACTATAAAGTTCACAGAGTGAATGAGAAGGAACGTAGCGCTGTGAAAAGTGAGACTTCATGCAACAAAAACTGTGTTGGGGCATGGTGCACGCATGGTGAACCACAGTGCACAAACTTGGTTTACTAGCCTTTTTCAGGCTCAATGGGAAAAAAAGTGTTTGTGTGCAATCAGAGTGCTCCACATGCACAAAGCATTAGTTTTTTGCAATGCACTGCAGAACAATGTTTCTCGTCACTTTGGCTGTAGTGCCTCATTACGACGCAGTGAGGAGGGCACTAAGAATGGGAATAGGCCAGAGTTGTTGCAAGATGTTGCTCACTTTGTCCCTTGCTGTCGCACATGCAAAATAATTTTAAGCAATACTATCACCACTAACATTGATATATTGACCTGCAATCATTCAGAGTTGTCTATGATGTTGCTGTAATCCAAAGAGAAAAATGAATCAAAATGTGAGCAGGTTTTTTTGCGTGCTCGCTATCCATTCTACTTTGCTCTAAAATTGTTCCAAGTTTCAAGGCTCCTAGGTAGGTAATTTGTACTTGGTGCACACAGCCTGCAATAGACCAGGAACCATGGTGGAAAACGGAATTGCAGGGATCGCATCTCTGATTTATATATTGGAATGGCCGCAACTGTACATATCTCTTTGTGCTTTTGTGTACATGGGATATTTTTGCTCATCCAGGAGGGAACAAGCATCACTGAAAAGCTTGCCGAGTTGCCATCAACGCCTACAATCATTGCACTGGGTGAGTTCCCTTGTCGATATCATTATGTGTTGATTGTTGTGCGAGGAGGTCAAGTAAATTGATGACATTTTACAACATGAGTGTGAGCCTAACTCCAGCTACAAGGTGCAGTAGATACTTATACACTTAAATAACAGATGTTGTCGGAGGAGAAGAGTGGAAGATGAGGGCAGACCTGCAACTGGGTTTTATTCAGTACACTCATGCAGGGAACCTGCGTTCATTCTGATAGTCTGAGTGAAGTATCACAGACACAATCATTGCTTTTGTTCATTAGGAAAAAAGCCTAGGCAAGCTCAAGTGCCATTGGGTCACAACTGCATCTCAATTCTTGTCTTTGCCAGTAAAGTCTGCCATGGTTTACTAAAAGTAAACAATTCGTATGCATTTAAGTTGGGCAGGTGAGAACCTTGTCTGGTCTTTATCAAGGGCTGGTGTTCCCTACATCATTCATTTATACATTGACCTGTATGACCAATGTTAACATTCCTCCATGTCTGAGTGACTTCGTTATCCTACTTGACGAGCGCACGTCGAACTCAGTGGGGTGGCACTTAGTGCAATCTTGCACACCTCATAGAGGCAATGCGGGGTCTTAGCATTTACCTTGAACGGCACAGAAGAGTAACCTTCACCCACAAACTAGCTCACCAGACAAAATGCTGTGCTTTAATATTAACCCAACTTTAACATCAGATCATACATTCTGAACATATTTACCACGAGCATGTGAAGACTTATTTTATGATTGTGCGTATTCGAAGACTGAAAAAGGCCATTGCACATTTTTTCAAAGGAAGCCTTGGAAAAATTTTGGGAGCGTACAAACCACTAGTAGGGTGTGTAAAATTGCACTAAGTGCCACACCTTTTAGTTTGTTAGTTGCTTATCAAACCAGGAGGAATGTTTACATCAATCAAACAGGCCAATATATATATGAACGGCGCAGGGAACACAAGTTGTTGATTCCTGACAAGGGTCTTATCTGCCTCTGACTTCAGTGAAAGTCCATTGATTACTTGTCAGAAACTATGACAGCCATTACTGGCAAGAATGAAATTCGGAGATGCAGCCTTGACCAATTGGCTCCTAAGCTTGCTGAGGTCTTCTTTTTTTTTTCAGGAGGAAAATGATTGGGCCAGCGTATTTGGCTCAGATTGTACAAGAATTAATGCAAGTCTATGATGCATAGATGAGGAATTTGCAGACTGTAGCGTGTAACCATACGTGTTCTAAATGAAGCCCATTGACGAGTCTGTACCCATCCTTGTGCTCTTCTCATATGTTTCATTTGAACCACACCTTGATAACCTTAAAGGGCTCCAACACGAAAAAGGGCAGCAGGTGCGAAGGTGGCCAGAAGTCTCGCACAAGTGTGCACACAAAGATAATGAAGTTGGCCCAGAAGCTGCGTTTCAATCAGTGAAAGTGTGAGCATGAATCATACACATTTTCTGATGATATCCGGTTATTAGAGCTGAATATTATCTTGATTGTGGCTTTGCATTTTCAATTTAATTTGTTTGTAAGTATTATGAGCCTGGCGTTTTCTTTTTTTTTGTCCTTCGGAGTGTAGTCAAAATATACTGCTATTATTTCACAAGAGCCAGCACATGAAAATGCACTCTCAATTGAGATTTCTATATACTGTGAATTGTGCCAAGGACATATAGTATGTTGTGAAAAGAGAAAAATGGAAGGTTTGGCCTTAATTTTATCCTAGTTATCAATCTCACTGATGCTTCGTTAAAGAACCCCAGGTGGTCGAAATTTCCGGAGCCCTCCACTACAGCGTTTCTCATAACCATATGTGGTTTTAGGACATTAAACCCCATATATCTATCTAATCTCACTGATGCTTATGTTAAACAGGGTTTGGAAATTCATTCATCTAAACCAAGGGCATACACAGAACTTTTTAGGGGGAGGGGGCCCTTTTTGATCTGAACCAGAGGTCTGGGCAGGCAAATGGTAATTTTGCGCTAAGTATTTCATGGAGAAAAAAGTTTGGGGGGAAGGAGGGGAGAGGCACGGGCCCGGTGTGCCACCGCCTGGCTACGAATAAGTGTAGTGTATATTCACATGATGTTTCTTAGTTCAGGTCAAGCTCTTTCAGTTTTTTTACAGGATCCTCAACCCCCCCCCCCTCCCACCTCAGCATAGTGAAAAAAAACATTCTGTGATCAATAAACAGTGCTTAAAAAATTTCACTAAAGCTGCTGCTTGGGCGAGTTGGTTCATGATTAAAATATGTGCCGTCTTTTTTTGCGCTGGTAAATCTATATTAAGAAAGTTCAGCCATAATTTGTAGCTATATGTGGCACATAGAGCTTAACAGCAGAATGCAAAGTTGAAAATGAGTATAGGTATTCACCCGTGCATTCTGCTATACAATAGCAACAAATATTTCTGAAAATGTAACTGCTCATTCTGAGCATGATCAGAGCCAGTGGGAAACTTCTCAGGAGCGCCGGGCAGGCCCTATACATCCTGTGCATTTTTGCTGATTTTAGGTAGTTTTCTCAGTGACTAAAAGGGATATTCATATAATCCATACATCATTTTCTTCCAAACTTTTTGCTCTTTTAACTTCATAATATAGAATTTTTGTGAATTTTTTACCACTAGAGCTTGACTTTTGAGTTAATTGGCATCTATGAAAATTTGTAACACAATAACGGTAAAGTGCATAGCTTCTATTTTGCTTCAGTAGCTGTATACAAAAAAAATAATCAACTGGTTATCTTAAAATACCTGGGAAATAATGGTAGCTAAGTAATAAAAAACTGTTTTGAGATATGGAATAAAGTTCAAAAACAGGTGAAAAGTGATCGCACTGTCAGAAACACTGTTCAATTATTTTGTTTAGTAGTTACAAGCTTGGTAATCACTGCCAAAGTCAATTTTTCGCCGTGGAGCCTCTCGCAATGCTTGTCTTGTTTTTTTTTTTTTGTGAGATGTCATTCAGCTCTATCTGCAACGTATCGTCAAGTGTGGTCAACGATTTCCAGCAAATTCATTGTAGTTTGGCCAAGCTTCAATCCTATCTCAGAATAGAGGCTCGTGTGATACTACCATTATTAAATGCAAAAAAAATATTCAATGTCGCCATTTCTAGGACTCTCACCCTAAACAAAGAAAGGAAAGATTCTGTGACTCAATTCCCATTAACTCAACACTTACACTGAGTCGTTCTCACACATTGTTATTCAGTTGCATCAGAAATATTAGTCCATGTCCATTAGAGCATACCCGTTGTCCCCATGTATATACGTGATTCACCTCGAAAGATGCTGAAAAGGCTGGGAGGTTTAACAATAAAGAGCTTGCTGGTTCAGCACCTCAGTACGTCACAGGGATTTATTCACATTAACAAGAAAACTGTACGGGCTTCAACGAAATTTACACTTCCTCAGAACCTTCTTTACCCCCAGCATCTAAGGTTATCGACAAGCACGGCAAATGCAAGGTGTAATGATGCTAGGAGCTGAAAGTGTTCCAACCTATGTATTCTGAAGGCGGATTGTGAATACAAAGGTGCACAGTGTCTTCGGACTGCTTTAGAAGTTACCCGACAATCTTCTATACACAGCTGACTCTAGACAAGCATTTTGACTTTTGTACGTCAGAAAATTAGGCCGTAAGCATAGAGCGAATGCAAGGGGCTTGCACTAGAGTGTGTTTTCACTGGCTACTTCCTTTTGGAAAAACTGGTTTTGAGCCACCAAAAATGCTGTTTATGAAAAGCACGAATGTGGATGCACAAAGGGACACCCCTCCCCAAATTGCAAAGAAAACAAAGCGATTTTTTTTTTCACATTTTGCTCTACCACGTGCCCCTACTTTTTGTATCAAGGGCCATATACATACACAGAGAAGGCATTATAAAGTGTGTGTAAGTTGCTTCTTGCATTCATTTGATCACTTGTTTTTCACATTCTTTTCAGGCATAAACATGCTGAAGTGATGAAGAATGGTGATGTAGCAAGCTACAGCACATGTATTATATGTAAATAAATTCATCTGTGTTTTGTTAATGTTGCATTATTATTTATTTGGTATGCAGCAGCAGGGGTGGTTTACACACACACAGTACATAAAGACTGCATTAGTGTAGGTTGAAACAGTACATAAAATTGGACATAAAACTCAATCATGAGAATCTACAGGCAGCCACATAAACATTCCATTCCATCCCGTAAAACATCGGCTTTTCGACAGTACTGGTCAACAAAAGCTTGTGTTAGTTTTTCACAAATTAAGTTACTACCAAAACTAAGTTTATTTTATGCTCAGTGAAACAACTCTTTCCTTCAAGGCAAAGAAACTACACAAAACCTTAGTCAAGCACAGAAAAGCCATTAAACGAAACCAGGTGTTTTACTGAAGCTTCTGTTTTCATTAATAATAACGGAATAATTTACAGCCAGACTGCTCTACAGCGATCTCCGTTTATTCCTCCTCTAAATACAGCAAATTCTGTATTCCTACAAACAGAGTCATGATGTGTTTGAGATAACAGATTTGCTGTGTTTGGGATAACAGATTTGCTGTGTTTGGAATAACAGATCTGCTGTGTTTGGAATAACAGATTTGCTGTGTTTGGGTTAACAGATTTGCTGTGTTTGGGTTGACAGATTTGCTGTGTTTGGGTTGACAGATTTGCTGTGTTTGGGTTAACAGATTTGCTGTGTTTGAAATAACAGATCTGCTGTGTTCAGGAATACAGATATGATGTGAAAGAGAATACGGAAAAATGTATAACAGAGACTTCGTGATACGGAGCCTGCTGTTACTCATTTACAGAATGCCTCCGGCAACGATTTACCAGCAGCTTTTGCTGTGTACCGAGACATTTTTTTTTACAGTGTGCTCCCCGGCGACGACGCGGTCTACCGCTCGGCGTTTCGCGAAGCGCTCGTGCAAGCATTAATATGCCTTCCCCATAAAAATCGCTCGTGCAAAATTAATGCTGCGCTTGCTCTCTCTTTCTCTCTGCCTCTTCGTTTGCCGGCGCGTTCCTGAGTCTCCCAGTTGTGAACAAGCTAGCACGGCTCTATCAGCAGTTTGTCGCTCACTCTGGAACAAAACATGCGACTTGGATAAAGCCTGGGAGCGAATGGGCCTCCTTCCTGTGTTCCCTTTACAGTAATTCTTCATTTTATTTATTATTATTTATTGTTAGGTGGTTATAGCAGCGAGTTTCCTTGAACAACTAACGACATGCATGAACAAAAGCATCGAGTTTTGTGGGTCGCGCGTTTTTGTTTATGCAGTATTAACACAGACACTCTTCTCCGTCGCTTTGCGACAACCAGTGAAAGTGTCATCGGACTCCATCTTTGTGAGTGTGACAGCGCACTTGATTGGTGCCGCTGCAATGGGTTCCCGTGAACTAGAAAGGGACTGAACGTGGTCGTAGATTGCATGCCTTGATAAGGCACGAACAATAGAGATCTGGTTACTTTTAAGGAGAAAGCACGTATACCGACAAGAACGCGGCATCCGGTTTGACAACGTCCAGCGTAGCAAACAACAGATTATAACATAATTATAACTGTACTACTAAGTTATTTAGGCCTTGACACGAACTCATTAGATATGATACTGCACATATAGTGGGTCTGGTTCGTTTGGCACTCAGAGGTTGATATATCAGGGTACAGTGCCGACTTATCTCTTTTTTTGTGTGTGTGTTTAGTTCAGATTGCGTTATTTAAAACTTGCTTAATCTGCCGTTCATGAAAACAATCAAGAATGCCTATATATATAAAAAATCGGCTTTCTCGGAAGAAGAAACATTTACAGCCAAATGAATCGTTTTCAAAGATGCATACACGGACCGTATGATAGTGCTTCCGATGCGTTAGCTGTGCAGCGAACGCGAAAGCCCGCTACAAGCTTTCACAATTGCACAGAACGTTTTAAGGAGAAGGGCAAGTGACGCGGCGGCAAAAATGGTCCCCCGCAAAAATGCTTTTCGCCTCGGCTGTTTTTTGACAACCCTTCCTGGCGCCCATGTGCGCTGCAGCCCGAGAAAAGGATCTTGTTGCGAGCGAGCTAATGTGGCGTAAATTCGCGCCCTTCCCTCTACAGCTCGTTAACACTCGCAGAAGAGTTGTTATTAAACGGGGTGGACTTTTTTTTCTCTCTATTTCTTTTTCGATAGCCTTTCCCCTGGGCAGTATCTCGCGCCTCGACGCTCCGCACGGCTAGCCGCCCTCAATGTCCTTTCTTCGTGGTCGTTGCCGTCTTTTCTTTATGTTCTCGAGCTTGCACCGGGTTGTCGCTGCGGACAGATATCGTATCGCTGGGCAGACCGGCTCGAGCGCCCCTTTTTTGTACTTCACCGTTCCTTGAGGGACGCGGTCGGATATGCACGCGCCTCTGCCGGTGTCTTGACACATCATTCTCCCGGGCACAAAACTTGGGGATCCTTCGCGCAGATATCATCCACGGCATCGTAAAACGGAAACCTATCTTAGATAAGGAAATTCCGAGAAGGCACCGAGCGTATGTCACGCTATACAGAATATGAAGGGAAGAGAGATGGGGGCATACGGTATCGGTCGTCTTGCACATATATGTGCACGAGGTTTTTCGGGCTGCCATACAGCATGCGTGCGTTTGCTGTTCGCGATGAACGCAAGCATAACCACAAAAGTTTTGGAAATTTTGTGACAGGTGTTGCAAGCTCCATAATTATTTTTTTTCATATACCGCTTATTACGATCTCGCAAGGCGGAGTTAGCACTCATACAACATTCATATGTAAATACCATAAAGCATATGCGTCCATTTCTCACGTGTTTGGCAGCTTTTCTTGGAAATATGGCCGTCGTCCGAGGTTGAAGTTTGTATAGTAAGTGGAGCTGATGGTTGAGAGAAGATATAATTATTTGCTGAAAAATGCAATAAATATATTGCGTACTTCCAGTTTTCTCGTGGCAAGGTGTTTCTCTGTTTTTCTATCGAATACGTGTAAGGAGGACCGAGGCCTAAAAAGTGGCAAAGATAGAATAACAATAAACACAGAAAAACAAAAAGAAACAGACGTAAACGACCCAAAATAAAAGAAGTGGAAAATGGGTAACGATACGAAGGTTAAGGGAAGAAAAATCTGGCACCAAATGAGTACAAATAAAATGTGTTAATCAATTCCTGATGATCACAGCTGGGGTTTATAATGACAGCCTAATTTTCATGGTGTTTTCTGCGAAGAAACAAAATTTGGAAGTGCCTCAAACTGAACTTTCTGCTCCGTAATTTTCCGAGATTATTGCTTATAAGGTGACCTGTTTGCTTGTAATGCACTTGTGTCATCGGGCTTGGGCACGTGAAGTTGCTTCGGCTCCGCCAGAACTGGCCCTTGCCCTATTACGAATCCCCACGTTCGCACGCTGCTCGATATTAGATTCTGGTAGAAATTTACAGCCGCGCTTCTAGGTCGACTGCTTTTACTGCCTCCTCATCCGGCCTGGCGGGCGCATTGCGCGCGTGGCGGGACCACCACGCTGTGGAGTGATTCATGCCGGCTGCTAATTCTTTCCACGCTGCGAAATTGGCCGCACGTCATCCTCGCGACGGTGGCGCCTGTGGGGACACTTCTGGTGGCCCGTTCGGGAACTGCACTGCAGCCCATCTTACGACTACGCTGGCGTCTGGTTCTCGCGGTTGATGGCCCCTGCCGCAAGCGCTGGAGCGGCGGGAGTGGCAATCACGAGCACGCGTGCAGACCACGGGCAGCCAGCCATGGGGCGCGATGCTTGGGGCGACGCAGGGTTTTGACGCTACTAAATGAAAACGCAGAGATGCAGTCGTTCGTACGCTGTGTAAATCATAGGTAATGAGTGACTTTCTTTCTCTTGTGCACTGAGGTTGCTTTGTTCGAAAATCACATTGGTATTTTACCAGGTTTCGCATTTTTCAGACAATAATGGATCTGTGAATGCGAATAGTAGGACTATTTACGAAAAGAGAAAAATTGGGAGACCCTCAAGCTTCGCCTTTGAGAGTTAAACGCGATGTCCTGTCCCTAATGCGTAATGAGTTCAAAATGGCTTGTGCAAGGGAAGCTTTCGCATATGGCTGCATTCTGTGTAATGGGTAGAATCTTTTCGAGCTTGTCATGCACCCACTACATGAAGTCATCATAGTAATCATATGTTCTGACTCCCGATCACAGTTTACGCTTGTACCACACATTATTACTGCGATACTACATGTTGCATTGTGAAGCATGTATACAGGACGCGTGCGTTTGTAAAGCCTACAAGTTACTTTCACTGCATTTCCAAGCAGAGGAAGTTACTTTTGCCGCATTTCCAAGCAGATGCCTGGCTCTGTGGTCGAACGCCCACTTGCCACGAAACCGACCCGCGTTCGATTCTCTCTCGGACGCACTATTTCTTTTGTATTTATTTTATTGAATCTTCCTCGATGTTTCGGTCACGCATAAGATGATTTTTCGCTCACAACCGACGCCGCTGCCGTCCATGCTGACACCGGAAATTCTGCGATACGGGCTCTTTAACGCTATCGGGTTAGAGCAGTTCGGTGCCATGGCTGGTACCACGATGCATAGATCGATGCCCTCGGATGCAGGCACGGGATGAATGCGGACTATTTTCAACATCTATAAGGGTAGACTTGACTAAGTTGTTGGGAGCACGTTCGTCTGACCATGTCCTTCTCAAAACCTGCTTTGAGATTGTTAAAAATCTAACCCGCCACGGTGGTCTAGTGGCTAAGGCACTCGGCATAATTATATGGTAGTTTTGGGACGTTAAACTTCCACAATTTGAGGCTTAAAAACCTAACAAAAACAAGCTTCGTGCGTTCGGTGTCGAAGTCGTCTGAGGTGACTATACAACCAAGAAGGTAGCACTCGATGCACTAGCCGAAGAACATTCGAACAGGCTGCATTATTCAGTCCGTGAAGGTGTTGTGGCCAAGCGTGCTGAGCTGCCAACGGACAGATATCCCATTCTCAATGCTCGGTAGGAGTGCCTATACCAAGAACTGACAATGTGAAATACCCGTCATCAAAACAAAAGGTTGCCCAATCCAACTTTTTTTAATGAAGGGTATTCATATGAAGGATGTTAGAGCTTTATTCTGCTTTAAGCAGTGTAATGAGTAATGCCTCCCCTTTATATTCAAATATTTTACCTCAAAGAAAATCTGCAAACGTGCCGACTCTATGCGCCATTCTTCATTTTCAACTGCACAGACCCGGACCTGTGGCTTGAGAGACGTGGACTATCTTCGCGATGATTGCCAATTTATTTCTGAATATTGGCGTTGCGTCACTAGCCTTCTATTTAGGTGTATTTCCTTTGAATATTCCTGTTGTAATTTTCATACCGTACTTTGTCGCTTGCTCGTGCTTTTCTAATTAGATTACATAATAATCGTACAGCATCGGTTTGCATCGTACAGCTAGCATATTCCGAAGCACAAAGCCGGCCGCCTACACCACCAGGGGGGGGGGGGGGCATCACTCTCAAATTGTGATCCATTTCTTGACACGTCTAGTGAAGGCAGACTGATATTCTGCATAGTTTACATCCCGCATATTGTGCATAGTCTATGAGACCAGTCATGTAAACTAAGTGAAATTAGCAAATTTCAATCATTCACTGAGACACAGAGAACGTAAGAAAGCAATGCACAAAACAAAAGCGTGATGGCGGCGTAACACATCCACTGTTTACGGGTGTCGCTAAGTTTAGGTGATGCCTTAACAGCGGCAGCCAGCTCTGGTAAACGACAATATTGATTGACCTGATTAGGGGAGTTGTGGGAAGCCGTCGCAGGGTACGGTCGACGTAAGAGATGACCTAACACACGCAGACATAAACAGAGGTCCGAAACTTGAATCATCGAGGTGATATACTGTTCGTGAAACAAACCTGTAGGTTTTTGTTCCATATACATCACCCCAGCATGCCCTTAATTGATGCGTGGTTAACACTCGAAATTGCCTTAATGATTGTGGAATAATGCATAGTTAATATGCATGTGTGCGCCCGCATTAGATTAGTATCTTCATTTTGATATCCGGAGTGACATCGGTTTCTTGAACTGACCATGCTCAGCTAGTTACTGTGAAATTGGTATACACTCATTCGGGGGGTCCTCGGGCCGACAACTGTTACTGCGCTCTTCGGCGTAGCCTTTCACGGTGGCTTAAATCTGAGCAGGCGCGCAGTGAAAGGCGACCCTCTTAAGACCTTGAGCATGCCCCGACGGTGCGGCATTCCTAGGTAGCCGCAGTAAACTTGATTCGGTGGTGCCTAATGGGGGTCCGAAGGGCTGGGCTCCTCAAGAATCCCCGTCGTTCCATCTCACCATTGTCGCGGTCGGTTTTTTGTTCTGCTCTCCCGCGTCGCCTGGTTCGGGTCGTCACTCGCATGTCATTCACGCTTAGCGGGAACCTCGCCTGGTCCCTTTCTAGCGGCGGCATTCTTCGAGTCGGACAAGCTCACGCTGGGGCTCAGCGAGTGGCGTGGACTTCTTTTGGAGCGCTTCTACTCCCGCCGCTCACCAGCGTCTCTCCGGCTTAGCGGTGCACGCAGGCGTGCATGTGTTTCTCCACTATTCCAAAAGAAAGGCGGAAAAACGGAGGGGAAGGGAGAGCCCAGGAGCGGGGCTCGAGGGGCACAACACTCCGCACCTTGGAAAATTCTCAGAATGCTTTCGGTGAACAAAGGTTTCTCGAACGATGGTGTCGGAGGACCCGGCATGTTTGTGCGTCCGTGGTTCCGACACTCGCTAGGTAATGCCTTTCAAGTCGTCGCCGAGAAACCCTCGACCACGGTGCCCTCGACCCACGGGGAGGACAGGAAGAGAACAAACAGCCATCCAAAGATGTGCCACAAAAGCAAGATGGCCGCCACGAAGGGGGCGGCCTGCCCCCGGCCTGGCGAGGGGAGCCTTAATAAGAACAAAAGCTGCGAGATTTACTCGACCGAAGCGCGCTTGGGGGCAGAGAAAGAAACAGGAGGTCACGGGGCATCTCCGGGACCTTTCTACGCGCGCTGCTTTTGAGCGGCTCCGGTCCCCTGTTCCGATGGCCCCTTTTTGTCCCTCCTTCCCCAGGACTTTTGGGGAGTTTCTGCCTTGTTTTGCGCCATATCGAGAGCTCGAGCGAGGCTACTTTTGTTGTGATTCGCGGCTCGCCTCCTTGGCCTCCAGAAGCAATCTTTCTTGTTCTTCCCCCCCAGGGTTCTGGTTTCTGCCTCAAAAGAGGGAAGCGAGGCGCTAAGGGGAGCTTACGGACGGCGAAATCTCTCTCATTCACAAAAGAACAAGGACAGTTAGCCTTGCTTTCCATTCGCTCGCGAGTTACCTTTGCATGTGCTTGTTTTCCCTCTGTCCCCTGGCTCAAACCTCGTGGAACCATTTTGGAATGAAAAAGAAAGACGGGAGATATGCTCTGTCGCGGGTTAGTGGTCCGTCCTTGGAGCGACGAGTTTTGCGCCGAGACGAGGACACACAATAAGCTGTGTATCTCCATAATGATGCCCGCTTGTTGTTGCGGCCAAGAAGAGCCAAACACAAGGGTAGGCAAAATGAAAGGCATTTCATCCCCGTCTGGACTACCGCTCCATCTATGCTCTCGAGGAGGCGCCGTCTTCGTTGACACAAAGGACTAGCCCGATGCACGAACCGCAAGTGAGTTGGAGGTCTCCGTAGTTCTTTTTTCTTCTCGCCGCTTTCCCGGCACCGGAGAAAACCTTTGCGACACCAGAGAAACGGCAGTGTTCCTTTTATAGGCCTACACAACCAAGGAAAATTTTGCGTTTATTAACGCCCCAGTACCTTTCATCTTTAGACTTTGTCACAAATGCGAATGGCCGAAGTGTTCTGCAGGTAGCTGAATGTACTCATAATTCTTTGTCCCATGGAATTATACCTACAAGGCTAACAAAAGTGAGGACGCTAAGAGAATCGCAACGGGCATGTGGTACACTTTGTTCGTAGGTTGTTGCCCCTCTTAGCTGGACCTTCTTTGCATAAAAGTAACGCAACAGACCCAGCAGCATACACGCATGTTACGCCACCGGCTTTTCCCTGCAAGGGCTCTAAACAGGTTCTTAAGATTCTAATGATAGCTCTGAAAAACCGTTTGGTGGCATTGTTTTAAAACGTGTACGCCATGCTTCGTACGTCTCGTCTGCGGGCTGTTTTGATTAACCGTGACTATGTGGGTACAGCTGCAGCTACATGAGGGAGTTGTCGCTTCCGTACATCAATGTCACACCAATCTTACGGCAGTTCTTTCCGACATTGTAGCAGTGCAAGCGGATCTCTCGCTCTCTCTCTCTTCTCTCTCCGACACAAAAATACATTATTTTTATCGTAAAATGAAGGAGTGACGCCTAGAGTGAGAAATCAGTATTTCTCCAGGCTACCAATTGTTGCCATAGTGACTTCGCTTAGCTTGACGATCTTGACCCTAGTTCACGCTTGCATTCGTACAGTTCTGATTCACAAGTTGATACTGTGCCTCACAAAATCGGAACGTGTTGAAATAAATACCTAATGAAAATGAATTGCGACTGAGTACTATTGCTCAGATATCATCGAAGCGTTTTATGCCACTCTGATCAAACGCAGGAAAGCATTACAATTGAAACATTCTTAGGGAGTCCTTATGCAGTTGCGTGAGTAGGCGCAGAGGCGAAAGCTCTGACCAGGGGTTCATCTTTGTTTCCCTGGCGTCACGCTTTCGCAAATACCTAGTGAGAGTCCCGCGTCAAACGCACGCCGCGAAGACGAAGTGAACGAAGTTCACGCACACCTCGCCATGTGGGTCACGTCATACTTTTAGTACCATACGTGTTTTCGCCGACGGCAAACACCGCCGGATGGTCGAATTCCTATTCTTATGAGCCACTGAAGCCTTCCGCTTCAGCGATTAAGAAGCCAGATCCAACCATGCGCGTTTAAAAGTGAGGCACTTTAGAGTAAGCAGCCGATTCGAAGCCTTTCGGTGCGTTTCCCCAGAACAAGAGCCCCTGAGCGAATCCTCGGGGGGCAAAGGAAGCGGAGCGAGCCAGCGAAGCGAACGCGACGCCGCAGCTTGTAGTCCCCAAAACAATTAGCCGCGACACAGCGGAGCGCAGGAGACGCGCGGAAAGTGCGGTCACGTCGGCGCGATGTGCGGCTGTTGCATAACAGCGGGCGGCCTCCTCGCGCATACGCCACCGTCGGCGCGTGTTGGCACGAGAGCCCGGTCGCCTGGTAGCAGGCGGCCGCACGATTTCGTGGCCGCCACGGGCCCACTGCGGGTCAAGTCTAAACGTGACGGAGCCTTGATACGCTCTTGTCAGGCACGTCAGGGAATTTCGGAAAGCTGGGTCGCACCACCGGGCACTCGAGAGGCGTTCTTCGGAAATTGGAAAGAACCGGTTCTGCGCCAGCAGTCCGACTTGATCGGCCGCGCGGCCGGTCGGGGTTGCTCGCGCGGCTATACACACACACCTCTGGCTGCTGCGCGTTTATCCGGCGCTAGGCTCGTCACAGTGTTGTTTGTACACGGGTGCATGCATACCTACTTAAACAAAACACGAGCTGCACAGACTGTGCAGATTTACTTGCGCAGATACGTTTGTGTCATCAATCTTCGCATTTTTTAAAAGACCTGCGTAGTTTCTGTGCGATATATCCACGCGATCAGTAGCATGACCTCTAAACAGAGGTTGCTGCGGTGATTACATCAAACAAAGCACCTGCCTTCTGGCCCATGGACAAAGGGGCGTCGGCGAGGCACTTTTGCTAATGCCATATATATCTACCATGGTTTTATTATCATTACCACTCGCCATTCTTCTCACTACACATATTTTCACGTCACACTCACTATTTTAATATTCGAGGGGGGGGGGGGGGCACGACAAGAAAGAGAAGACAACACTTTATATAAGGTGCTGGACACGTGCGTGTGTGTGCGACAATTCAGGCGATTCTGCGCACATGTAGCGCAAAATTTAACTGGAGATTAAAAAAAAATTCATGAGAAGGAGCGTTTTCGAACGACCTATGCCTCAAATACCGCTTGTCTGACGAAATGTTGTAGACTTAAATGCGTAGAGGCCTTGTGCAGCACGAAATTTTTTGCACAAATACACAATTTTTTTAGCATACCCACACGTCTATAGCGCTTCCAGATGGAAATAACACTCTTACCAAAGTTTACAGGCACCATGGCCTGCGACCACTCCCCGCCGCGGTGGTCTAGTGGCTAAGGTACTCGGCTGCTGACCCGCAGGTCACGGGTTCGTATCCCGGCTGCGGTGGCTGCATTTCCGATGGAGACGGAAATGTTGTAGGCCCGTGTGCACAGATTTGGGTGCACGTTAAAGAACCCCAGGTGGTCGAAATTTCCGGAGCCCTCCACTACGGCGTCTCTCATAATCATATCGTGGTTTTGGGTCGTTAAACCCCACATATCAATAAAAACAATCATGGCCTGCGACCGCTGGGACAGCATGCATCCTTAGAGGCTGGTGTTCTACTGCTTCGTTGGTTAACGCGTGCACCTCATACGTAGCCAGAGTGTAGAGAGTGTAGAGTGATGCGCACAACAGGTGCCATTCGAATCTGGCACTCGTACTGATAAAGTTTACGAGGACTTACGTTATGAGAGACAGACGGTGAGAGACGTTTTTTTTTTTTTTTATCTT